>NC_133193.1:54007500-54025000 GCF_049306965.1 Danio rerio | reverse complement strand
TGAGTGCAGACACTCTCCCCTTCTGAGGTCTCCTGAGCACCAGCGCACCGCTGTACTGACTGTCCATCGCTGACGACACCGACACCGGGTACCGGAAATCTGGAGTCCCGCTCATGTGGGAACGGCTGGAGCAGAGAAAACATAACCATCCTCACCATCACCATCATCTTCATCATCATCATCACCATCATCATCACCACCATCACCATCCTCTTCACCATCATCATCACCATCATCATCATCATCATCACCATCATCATCATCATCACCACCACTATCATAACCATCATCACCATCATCATCACCATCATCATCATCATCACCATCACCATCATCATCATCATCACCATCATCATCGCCATCATCACCATCATCATCACCATCATCTTCATCACCATCATCATCATCATCATCACCATCATCACCATCATCATCATCACCATCATCATCATCATCATCATCATCATCATCACCATCATCACCATCATCATCACCATCATCATCATCATCACCATCATCATCATCATCATCACCATCATCATCATCATCATCACCATCATCACCATCATCATCACCATCATCATCACCATCATCACCATCATCATCACCATCATCATCATCATCATCACCATCATCATCATCATCACCACCACTATCATAACCATCATCACCATCATCATCACCATCATCATCATCACCATCACCATCATCATCATCATCATCACCATCATCACCATCATCATCATCACCATTCCCTGAATTACCCATGATGCAGCAGTGAGTTGCTCCTACTGCGGCCCCTCTCGTGCTCCGTCCTCATGGTCTCGATCTGGATGAGCAGCTGCTCCTGCGCTCACACACACATGAACATGTATGAACACACACACACACACACACACATTTGAACATGCACGTTTAATTTATAATATATACAAGCACATAAGAGCAAACACACACATGAATGCACCCGTTTGAACACACACGCACAAGCATGAACGCACAGACACACAGTGGTCATCACACACACACACACACACCTTCTCATGGTGCGCCTCCTCGATCATCTTCTTGGTGTGCTCCAGGTCTCGGATCAGGGCGTTCTGCAGCACAGTAGTGTAACACTGATTATTATGTATCTATTTCATTATATTTAATATAATCATTTAATTTATAATAATAATAATAATAATAATAATAATAATGATGTATAAATAACATGATATTGATTATATTATTAATGTACTGCAGGTCAGCATCAACACCACTGACAAACACAGCATCAGAACCCAGAGCAACTCATCATTGAAGACTGGACACACACACACGCACGCACACACACAGCTCAGTCAGAAGACGATTCTACACACCCCAGATACGGGATCAAATTCCCGCCTGAAGTATCGCGTAGAGAAGAATAACGTGTAAATGGAAATACTGACATCACGTCTACAATTAGAGACTTTGTGTTTGAGTGTTATAATTCCACACGTGATGTCAATAACTTGATCCCACATGCAGATGAACCCGACTATCATTAAAGAGTTTCCTCAAGGTCCAGTCCAACTGTGTGCAGCTAGCAGAGAGGTGTGTGTGTGTGTGTGTGTGTATCTAATAGTCAGGTTTGTGTGTGTGCATGTCTTTCTGATGGTCAGGTGTGTGTGTGTGTGTGTGTGCACCTTGTCCTCCAGCGCCGTCATGCGCTCCTTCAGGTGCAGCTGCAGCCTCTCGTTGGACTCTGACAGCAGTTTGTCCACCGTCTCCGACAGACGCTTGTTGTGCTCCTCGTTCATCTTCTCCCGCTGACGCGCCTGGAACAATCACACACACACACATTATTTCAGCAATGCAAGTGTGTGTATGAGTGGTGTGTGTTTTAGCTGTGTGTGTGTGTGTGTGTTCCACTCCTCACCCTCAGCAGCTCCTGGTTCTTCTCCTCCAATTGCGCCTCCATCTGCCGCAGACGCTCCTCCACATTCCCATGACGCTCCTCCGCCTGTGACACACACACACACACACACACACACACACACACAGATTGTGATTGGCTGGATGGTGCTGGACAGACACTGGGTGTATGCAGGAATGCTAAAGGTAAGTCCAGCACCTTTTTATAATTCTGTTTATGGGTTTGACCTTTATTGTCAGGGCAGTGGAGATTAGAGACAGGAAAGTGTGGGGAGCAGGGATAGAAGAAAGTTCGGCAAAGGACGTCAAGCTGGGAATCGAACTCGGGTCACCATGAGCACCTCGTGCTATGTGTTGGTGCACTAACCACTAGGCTATCAGCGCCGACTCCAATACCTTTTTAAGACTTTAAGACCTTCTCAGAATATTTTAAGAGCTCGTCGCCACTTCAAGTTCTGATCAGTGTCAAACTTTTAACTGAATGAACAGTTGCAGTTCAATAAATCAATGGAGCTACACCGTGCAGACCTCAGATCAGCTCAGAGGAAACAAAGCTTGACAGAATAAATGACGGGGCTGTTATCAGCGACAGGTTTCAGCCACTCGTCTGTCTCCAATCACGAGACGCAAACAGCATTTCACATTCTGCCGTCTGTTTCACTCTGTTTTATAAATATTAAGTTATTAAGAGACAATAATAACAGACAATACAGTAGCTGAAGCCTTCTCCACTGCACTCAGCGACAGCGCTGCTCTCTCGCATCCATGATGTGTTTGCAAAGTAAGAACATTAGGGAAAGGCACGCTGCTGAAGTGTGTGATAACACACCTTGGTGAGGGCCACGACTCTCTGCGCCAGCTCTGCCTCCACCTCGGGCAGCGTCTCGGCCTTACGGAGCGTCTGCTGGAGCTTCTGTTCCGCCAACTCCAGCCTCTCCTGCAGCTGACGGCTCTTCTCCTCCAGCTGCACACACACACGGATTAAATCTCACACACACACACACGCGAGTGATTCTCGTGGTTATGAACGAGTGTGCAGACCTGGCAGAGCAGCGAGTCCTTGTTGGCGATCTCGTTCTCCAGCTTGTCGTTGAGGTCGTGCACAGACGTGGCTTCCCTCTGAGCCGACAGGTATCGTTTCTCCAGCGTGGTGATGCGCTCCTCCATATCATCCTTCTGCGCTAGAGACTGACCACAGCACACACACAGTTAAAATGAAATGAGGGTATACAGCTAAAATACACATTAAACAAGTGTCTTATCAAAGCTTCTGTGTCTGTGTGTCTGTGTGTGTGTGTGTGTGTGTGTGTGTGTGTGTGTGTCTGTCTGTGTGTGTGTGTGTCTGTCTGTCTGTGTGTGTGTGTGTCTGTCTGTGTGTGTGTGTGTGTGTGTGTGTGTGTGTGTGTGTGTGTGTGTGTGTGTGTCTGTGTGTGTGTGTGTGTGTGTGCACCTCTCGCAGGTCTCTCTGCAGTCGGCTGTTGGCGTCTTCACTCTTGATGAGGTCTCTGCGGGCCGTGTCCAGATCCTCCTCCAGCTCAGACTCTCGGCTGATCAGAGACGCCACTCTCTCCTTCAGCAGCAGCAGCTCTTTACTCTGACGCTCCATCAGCTCCTGCAGATCCCCCTCAGACACACTGCCCGCATCCAGAGCCACGGATATGTCTGACAGACGCTGCTGACACGCACACACACAATGCAAGAATGGGTAAATACATGCAAACATCTATTCACACATGAAAACACACACACACACACTATATACATGTTCTCCCCGTGTTGGTGTGGGTTTCCTCCGGGTGCTCCGGTTTCCCCCACAGTCCAAACACATGCGCTATAGGGGAACTGATCAACTACACTGGCCGTAGTGTATGAGTGTGTGTGTGTGTGTGAATGAGTGTGTATGGGTGTTTCCCAGTACTGGGTTGCAGCTGGAAGGGCATCCACTGTATAAAACATATGCTGGAATAGTTGGTGGTTCATTCCGCTGTGGCGACCCCTGATGAATAAATGGACTAAGCTGAAGGAGAATGAATGAGTGAATGAGTGTGTGTGTGTGTGTGTGTGTGTGTGTGTGTTTTAGATTTATGACCTACAGTACAGCGCATTTAGAAAATGAACATGTTCCTCCATCTCTCAGTGGATGTAGGCGATGTATTTAGGTGCATTTAAACAAAACAGATTTGTTGAGCAGATATATTTATTAAAATCATATTTCAGTCACCAAACATATGTACAAATTGAAGCGAACAATTAAATTCAAGCTAAACATCGCTAAAAGTACAACCTACAAAATCTCAGCTCAATTTTTCATGTTTTTGCTTCTCTTGATTGTTCCTGGTAATTAAATCTGTATGTAATATTCCTCTATAACACATATATATATATTTGGCTGTGCTTGTTTTCGGAACATTATCATAAGGTATTTTGCTAGATCAGCTCCAGATTTGGCTTCAGCACTGACTGATCTAGTGTTCATGCACAGATATGATATTGCAGAGCCTTCAATTAACAATATGAATATAACAGAGAGATCTGTGAATGGATGAATGGATGGATGGATGATGTGTGAGGGGTGTACCTATATATGCTGAGCAGTGTATATGAGACAGTAGAGTCACACCGTTTACTGAACACTGCTGCAGATCGAGTCATCTGAATCAAACACAGCGACTCCTCACTCCAGACTGAATCAGCTGCTCTGAATCATGTCTTAATGACTCTAATCTGCTTTACATTTCTTCAAGATCTCCTGAATCCCTGAAGACACGAGTGCAGAGACACACTCCGCACGATATTCAGAATTACTGAAAATGATAACCTCACACACCCTGCCTGCAGACGCCCGGATCAGCCATGCTGAGAGTTGAATAAGCTGATCCATAACGGCTCATCCAACAAGTCTGTTTGGGTTTCATCAACAAGCTTTCATCGTTATGGGTGTGTGTGTGTGTGTGTGTGTGTGTGTGTGTGTGGTGTTCACCTTGCCGTTAGCATTTGGCGTGGCATCAGAGCTGTGGTTGATTTCTGCTGATGCGTCGATAATCAGCTTCTTCTGACTGTTCTGCTCCTTCATGAACATAAGCTGCACACACACACACACACACACACACACACACACACACACACACACACACAAGCACTCAGAAGAGGGAGGGGTCCTGTGGCTGTACTGCAGTGTGTGCGTGAGATTGTGTGAAAAAGTATGGTCTGTGTGTGTGTGTGTGTGTAAGAGTGTGTATGTGCGAATATGTATATGTGAAGTGTGTGTATAAAGTGTGCATGTGTTTGTGTTGATATGAGCCAGTGTGTGTGTGTGTGTGTGTGTGTGTGTGTGTGTGTGTGCGCGCATGTGAAGTGTGTGTTCTGACCTCTTTGTGTGAGGCCGTCAGCTGCTCCTCCAGAATGCTGCATCTCTCCAACGCCACACGCAGACGCTCACGCACCTGATCAAACACACACAAACACACACACACACACACACACATGAAGTGACGCTCTCAGAAACACACATGCACACAAACAGACACACACTCCACCTTCTCATCCAGGGCCTTGTGGTGCTCAAAGAGGGATTTGAGGGCTTTGAGCACTTCCACCTCGCTGGAGACGCCGGCTGGAGACTGAGCCTGCCGCTTCACCACCGTCATCCTGAGGGAGCGCTCGTGTCGAGACACCAGACACTCCAGATGCTCCAGCAGCAGCTGATGGACACACACACACACACACACACACACATCATTAAAGGGTGTGTTCACACAAACATTTCATTTCTGTCATCCTTTACTCAGCCTTCAGTCGTTTCAAACCTAAATGAGCTTCTTTCCTCTGTTGAACACTAAAGAAGATACTTTGAAGAATGCTGGAAACCTGTAACCATTGATCTCCATAGTGTTGGCTTTTCTGACTAACTCAATGGTTACAGGTTTCCAGCATTTCAGCAGTGTGCGAGAATAAGAGAGCATGTGACTCAGTGTTTGTGTGTGTTTGTGTGTGTGTGTGTGTGTGTGTGTGTGTGTACTCACGCGTGTGTTGTTCCTCTCGGCCTTCAGCTCTGCAATCTCCTCCTCTCGCTCCAGCAGTTGCTCTCGACACATGTTCACTTCCTTCGTCAGAGCAGCAAACTCCTTCAGTGCAGGAAACACCACACACACACACACACACACACACACACACACACACACACACACACACACACACACACACACACACACACACACACACACACACACACACACACACACACACACACACACACACACACACACACACACACACACACACACAGAGATGAGGATTCAGACTCAATATTTAATTTCCCATCAGTTTACAAGAACAACATTTTCACTTCCCCCAAACCCGTCAGAAATGATCAGTATTGCAGACGAGATCCACTGCAGCTCGATTCACAACTCACATAACGAGTGACAGAGTGAGTAAATGAGTGAATGAGTGAATGAATGAATGAATGTAAAAGCGAGCAAATGAGTGAGTGAATGAATTAGTGAGTGACGGTCTGCAGTGTGAGTTGGTGAATAAATGAATAAGTTAGTGGGTGAGTGAGTGAGTACATGAATGAATGAGTGAGTGAGTGAGTGAGTACATAAATGAGTGAGTGAGTGAGTGAGTGAGTGAGTGAGTGAGTGAGTGAGTGAGTGAGTGAGTGAGTGAGTGAGTGAGTGAGTACATGAATGAGTTAGTGGGTGAGTGAGTGAACAAATTAATTATTGAGTGAGTGAATGGGTGAATGAGTGAGTGCTCCACCTGTGGCAGTGCGCTGTTCAGCTGTCTCTGCAGTGAGTCTCTCTCGTGGCTGATCTCGTGGAGTTTGCTCTGGGCCACACACAGGTTCTCCTGTGTTTCCCGCAGTGTGTCCAGCAGCCGGTCTCGCTCCTCCAGCATCGACACCATCAGAGACTCAAAGTGGCCCTCAGAGTCCGTCTGCACTGGGGACCCGGAGCCCAGAGCCCCGCCCGCACTGCAGACCTCCGCCTCACTGATGGTGGGCATCACCTCGCACATCATCTGCATGCACAGACGATCAGACCAGATCAGATGAAAAACAGACAGAAGATCAGACCAGATCAGATGAAAAACAGACAGAAGATCAGACCAGATCAGATGAAAAACAGACAGATTATCAGACCAGATCAGATGAAAAACAGACAGAAGATCAGACCAGATCAGATGAAAAACAGACAGATTATCAGACCAGATCAGATGAAAAACAGACAGAAGATCAGACCAGATCAGATGGATAACAGACAGAAGATCAGACCAGAACAGATGAAAAACAGACAGAAGATCAAACCAGATCAGATGAATAACAGACAGAAGATCAGACCAGATCAGATGAAAAACAGACAGAAGATCAGACTAGATCAGATGAATAACAGACAGAAGATCAGACCAGATCGGATGAATAACAGACAGAAGATCAGACCAGATCAGATTAAAAACAGACAGATGATCAGACCAGATCGGATGAATAACAGACAGAAGATCAGACCAGTTCGGATGAAAAACAGACAGAAGATCAGACCAGATCGGATGAATAACAGACAGAAGATCACACCAGATCGGATGAATAACAGACAGAAGATCAGACCAGTTCGGATGAAAAACAGACAGAAGATCAGACCAGATCGGATGAATAACAGACAGAAGATCACACCAGATCGGATGAATAACAGACAGAAGATCAGACCAGATCGGATGAATAACAGACAGAAGATCAGACCAGATCGGATGAATAACAGACAGAAGATCAGACCAGATCGGATGAATAACAGACAGAAGATCAGACCAGATTAGATGAATAAGACAGACCAGATCGGATGAATAACAGACAGAAGATCAGACCAGATCAGATGAATAACAGACAGAAGATCAGACCAGATCAGATGAATAACAGACAGACCAGATCAGATGAATAACAGACAGAAGATCAGACCAGATCAGATGAATAACAGACAGAAGATCAGACCAGATCAGATGAATAACAGACAGAAGATCAGACCAGATCAGATGAATAACAGACAGATGTTCAGACCAGATCAGATGAATAACAGACAGATGTTCAGACCAGATCAGATGAATAACAGACAGAAGATCAGACGAGATCAGATGAAAAACAGACAGAAGATCAGACTAGATCGGATGAAAAACAGACAGAAGATCAGACCAGATCAGATGAAAAACAGACAGAAGATCAGACCAGATCAGATGAATAACAGACAGAAGATCAGACCAGATCAGATGAATAACAGACAGAAGATCAGACCAGATCAGATGAATAACAGACAGAAGATCAGACCAGATCAGATGAATAACAGACAGAAGATCAGACCAGATCGGATGAATAACAGACAGAAGATCAGACCAGATCAGATGAAAAACAGACAGAAGATCAGACCAGATGAAAAACAGACAGAAGATCAGACCAGATCAGATGAAAAACAGACAGAAGATCAGACAGATGATCAGACCAGATCAGATGAATAACAGACAGAAGACCAGACAGAAGATCAGACCAGATCAGATGAATAACAGACAGAAGATCAGACAAGATCAGATGAATAACAGACAGAAGATCAGACAGATGATCAGACCAGATCAGATGAATAACAGACAGAAGATCAGACAGAAGATCAGACCAGATCAGATGAAAAACAGACAGAAGATCAGACCAGATCAGATCAGAACAGACAGATGATCAGACAGAAGATCAGACCAGATGAGATGAGAAAAGATCAGACTGGGGGTGAGATTGCTAGAACACAGACTCAGATCAGTACAGTGGTTTGTTTACCTTGATTATCAGCAGGATCTCGGTCTCCTCTCTCGGTTATGTCCAGTTCAATCACAGCTAACACATTTAAAATATCACCTATGGCGCTAATTGTTCGTCAAGCCATCAAACTCGACAGCAGGAGTCAAACGAGTCCCCGGACACTAAAAGAAAGAGCTCTGACGAAGACGAGCAGGAAAATAATGAAGAAAAACGAGGAAAATACCCGAGGCCTTCATAAAGAGTGAGAAACATCACTCATGACTACAGACCCGAAGTGATGGAGAAGACATCAGTGATCAATAACAGATTTCCATCGTGCTCTCATGAATATTCATACTCTCAGACACACATATAACCCATATAAATACAAAAACACTCAAATATAAATAAACTCCAACAGCGGCCTGCGCTAGTTAGCATTAGCAGCTAAAGTAGGAATAATCTCGAATATCCTCGCTTCAGCGCAGGAATAAAGGAGTTTCGCGTTTAAAATCAAGAGTTAAAAGCGGCGCTTAGCGACGTGTTGCTTTATGGAAATATGAATAAAGGAAACGCGTTTATTGGTGTCAATTATTCTGACGCGTCACCATCTGATCCATGAGGAAAAACACCGGGATAAAAGTACAAATCGACCACTTTAAAAGCCCAAAGCGCCCTTTAAACGATACTAGCCGCGAATAAAGTCTTTCGACGGCCGGTCTGAGCTCACAAAACAATAACTAACGGGTAAAAAAAGAGTTAAAACAAAAATTAACAGCGAGAGTTTGTCGCTGCTCCAGTTTCCTGCGCTCGCGAGAGGTCAGGACGCGCTGACGTCACGACGCATCCAGAAATCCAGACGGGAAGACGCTTTCACGATAATAAACACTCTGAATACAAACTCACGCGGATTTTATCGCATTTCATGAATATTATGCTTTTTATTGTTCTTCCTTATGTGAATAATGCTTAAATGATGTATTGTAGACTTTATGAGTGCCTTTAATGATACCCAGAGGCGCAGCAGCGACTGGAGTCCGCGGTGTTTAGGTGTTCTGTATTGTTATTTTAGCTAATGGCATTTGTGTGATAAATGTACAGATTACTCACAGACACAATCAGACAGTCGACATTTTTCTGTACAATTAGAAATCATATAAAATCTGGCTGGATATGTTGTGTTTTCCCTCAATAGCTTCAACATTAAATCAGTGACTCACTGCTCTTCTGTTAATAATAATTAATAATGATCATAATAACAAGACAAATGGCACTGTTACTGACATCTGGGTTAAAAACAACCCACGTTTATGAATTTATAATAAATGCTGCAGTGTTTCATTACTGTAATAAAGTGTATTATACTGTATATTATAATATGTACAACTGTTCTGTCTGTTAATGAGTGCTCCAGCATGCTGCACTGACTATAGTGACTGCACTGACCACTGTGCATCATTTTATTACAGTAGACTGTCTAGTGTTGTATAGTTTAGGTTTAAAATAAAAATACTGTGTAGAAATGTGTTTATGGTGGTGTAGACGTTGTATTAACATTGCGACTATGGAGTTTTTACTTACCATAACTCTCTTTTTTCATATAGTATGATTAAATACACAGCAGCATGTACAAAATGTAACCTCCTTTAGTGTTCTGTTGTGTGACGGCGTCCCGTTCCGCTGTCTGCATCAGACTTCATTTATAAAAGTGATTTAAACACATGAATAAACAGATGCAGCACATGAAAATGACCTGTCATTATATATGTGTTAAATAAATATGTGTATTATACAGATGCGTTCACATCACAATTAAACAACACACTTATTCATACTGTTAAAATGTATTAATAAATATATCAGACAATAGGAGATGATGATGATGATGATACTGAATGTGATTCTGTTTGAAATTAGGGAAATATTTTGCTGTCAAATGAGTAAAGCCCAGCAGACTGAAGGACAGTGGCAAAGAATAAAGATTTCATGTGGCAATTGTTAAGATTATTATTTTTATAGTACAGAAAGCCTGTAGAATTACTGATCAATGCACAAACTCTAAACTAAACACAACAACATGCACATACAAACAAACATACAGCCTGCATCCAGACGAAATTGCACAGTAAAATCACAGAATTATCAAATAAACTAAACAAAATACAAATAATAATAATAATAATAAATGTTCAAGATGAAGTTGATTATTAGTGGGAATAATGATAATTCTGGAGGAGCAAAGAAGACATTTCACTTCATAAAAATAATCTTAATTAAGATTAAATAATCTATAAATTACTGTAATTGTGTGTCTGATTCTCTCTAGTTTAACAAAATTAAAAACATCTTTAATCCCCAAACAATAGCAAAAGGGTGTCAATCTAATCAAATCATAAGTAATGTTACAAAAGCGTATATAGAGTCTTATAACGGGGAATGTTCAGGGATGGAGAAATATTATTATTATGCTATTATTGCATTATTGTAGTGGGAATATATATATGTGTGTTTGTGTGAAATAAAATATTCATATTTTCATAAATAAAGCACAAATGATCAAATAAGTGTGTAAAATTGCGTTTATCTTAGTATTAATGTGCATTATTGTCATCATTCCCCATAACAGCTGTACAGAGAGTGGGGGAGGGGCCAATACCGAGATATCCGCGTCATCATTCAGGCGGGGTTTATAAGAAGATGGGCGGGGTCTGCGCTGAGAGGGCGTGTCTTCATTGTGTGTCGTGTCATGTCTGCTGTCTTTCTTCTGCTGCTGTTTTCTGTCGTGCCACGTTGATCTAGCGATCGTCAAACTGCAGGTGAGAACGCAGATGACGGACTGCTGCTTCTGTCCTCACACACACACTCTCTCTCAGTGAAGTGTGTTCATGGCTAGACTCTCGCTTTCCCGCTTTCCGAACTTCAGGTGTTGTTGTGTGTTAGCAATGCTAGCTGCTCTGAGGTGCTCGACATTCAGATCTGCGCCCAGTCAGGTGTGTTATTAACATTAATACACGCGTTCTCCTGCTGTGTCCTACACGACAGTGCACTAGTTAGTGAGTGAGGGGACTGAGGTGAGTAAGAGATTGAGTATGGGCGCTGAACATGGACGCGACACGTGTCGGTCAGCAGCTCGTCATATTATGATCAGTGTTATGATGATGATGTACTGTATACTGCACTGCTGCTGCTCAGGAGGGATCATAAGCTCCATCATTTCTCAGTATGAGCTCTACATGTTGAGGTTTGTTCAGTCTGGTGATCATGAAGTGGTGTTTAGATGATCTTCATTAATAGGGTTAAGGTTAGGCTTGCGGGCAGGACATTGTGTGGACACAGCATCTGCTCTGAGTCAAAGAGGAAGGAAAGGGCAGCTCTTGAACAGTGACAGCGCTCGCTATATATTGGCTAATATTGGGTCTGAAACGGCATGCAAGTATGACAAAAACAGCGTTAGCTCTATTAATTGACTGAACAGTGCTGTTCCTGGCTGCTAATATGATTTCCCTGTTTAGAATTTGCAAACAATACATTACTGAAATATTATTAATGAGACATTCACATTGTGCAAATATAAAACTGACCATACCTCAACTCTGAATGACAGGAGAGAGTTCTAGCTCAACGGCGTGTGACGTTCAGTACACTTCCTCTAACACCGTGCTCTTCACACATGCTACTAGTGTTAATGAATGTAAATGACATATAATGGTTTATTGTGTGTAGTTAACATTAGTCAGCTGCAGAACAGTATTCTTTGCAAGTTGTGGATCGGTAAGTCACATTATCAGCCGACGAATGTCACAGTACAGCATGATCTACAGTCAGTTCAATATTGCTGATGTGGGGTTGAAGTCATTCTTGCGTGCCGTTTCAGACCCGGTCATATAGAGAGCGTCTCACAAGCTGTCACTGCTCTATAATGAAGGAATGTGTGAATATAAAAGCAGCTTCACCTCGGTGTGCACACTTCATCTGACACTCTTCACATGTTTTCATAACTCTAAAGCATGAATTATTACACGCTGATAACCTGAGTCATGGAAAGCATGCAGTCGATATCACTCAGTGCTTACATATACAGTTACACAGTCAGCTAGAGTTGGTTATATTCACACTAATATCATTATTAATATTATTATTATTATTAATAGTCATTGGGCTTCTAATATGATTTCACTATTATTTTCACTTCTTTATATGTTAATGTTGATGTTCAGTCGCAACAAGTGTTTATCAGGTGCTCACGCCTGCTTTTATTGATGATGATGATGATGATGATGATGCAGTGTGTTTATTAAAGTGTGTGTGTGTGTTAATGACAGAGTTTATCAGCTGGACAGATGATTTAATGTGTTGATTAATGAGCCTTTTTTCTGTGTGTGTGTGTGTGTGTGTGTTTGTACGCGCAAATGGGCATGCATTGTGTTTAACTGCGTGTGTTTGCTTTTGTTTTCTCAATGTGTGTGTCTCTCTCAATTTGTGTATGTGCATGTTTGCATTTGTGTGTGTGTGTGTCTGCGCGTGTGTGTCTGCGTGTGTGTGTGTGTCTGTGATTTCTCTCTGTGTGTATTTAATGTGTGTGAATGTGTATATCTCTATCTGTGCATTTGTTTCTTTGTGTGTGTGCGTGTGCGTGTGCATGTGTTTGTCTCTGTGTGTTTCTCTGTGTATATCTGTGTGTGTGTGGTTTCTTTTTGTGTGTACATTTGTTTGTTTCTCTGTATGTGCACATTTGTGTGTGTGTGCGTGTCTCTCTCTCTCTCTCTCTCTCTCTCTCTCTCTCTCTCTCTCTCTCTCTCTCTGTATATCTCTGTGTGTATATGTTTCTTTCCCTCTGTGTGTGTGTGTGTGTGTCTCTCTGTGTGTTTGCGTGCGCTGTGATTGGCTGGCTCCTCCTCCTGCTCTCTCTCCTCCTCCTCCTCAGCATCTCTCTCTGCGCGTCAGTGTGTGTGTTTGGTGACGTCAGCGTGCGTGCATGCGCGTGTGCGTGTGTGTGCTGGGCTTTTGTCTGCTGCTGAAGCGTGGCTGTGCTCTGCAGCTCTGGGATCAGCTCTGGACACAGCAGCAGCGGTCGGTCAGCCGGTCGGTGTGTGTGTGTGTGTGTGTGTGTGTGTGTTGATGACCCCTGCAGTGTGACGCCGCTCCACCACAGCTCCTGGATCAGCCATGTTCGGCACTGAGTCCTCCTGTAAGTAGCCCATCCTCCACCTCTTCCTCCTGCTGCTGCTGCATGCATTGTGTGTGTGTGTGTGTGTGTGTGTGTGTGTGAAGGCCAGACAGAGCAGCGTCTCGTCCTCTTATATAAGCGCAGTGATGCTGATGCTGTGAGGGTTTGAGGCCTGCTCCTGCCGTCTCCATGTAAACACGCCGCCTGTGTAGCGTTCTCCCCTGTACTGTACTGCTGGAGCCCGCCGCTCTGCTCATCCCCGACAGCAGCTGACAGCGCCGGAGTGCATTATCTGCCGTCACTCTGAGCGTCATGATGCTGGAGCAGATGAGGATTCATACACTTACACTGAACATGAACCCGTGTGTGTGCTGTTCAGAACACATGATCACCTGCCGTCACAAGTGTCATGAAAACAGGAGAAACAGCAGCATGATGATGGCAGACGGGTGAATGTAAACAACACACACACACACACACGCATGCAGGAAAATGGATATGCACACAGATCATGCAGCTCTCAGAATCAGACGTGTGTACATATACACTGTAGCTGAACTGTGTTTATATACTCATTCAGGCACTTTCTTTTCGGCTTAGTCCCTTTATTAAGCAGGGGTCACCACAGTGGAATGAACCGCCAGCGTTTATCTACGCTCCACCCTATGCTGAACATTCTGCTCTGTGTAATAATGTAATATCATGCACCGCTCTGTAAAGCTGCTTTAGGACAATAGTCATAGTGAAATGAGCAATAGAACAAGCGTAAACTGATTATATATTAATAATAAACCAGTCACAAGCTTTGATGAGTGCAGCAGAGGGAAATGTCCATCATATGTGCAGTGCTGGAGGGACAGCATTCAGCTGCACACATTGAATAAATAGCTGTCTTCAGTATTCATTCATTCCCTCAGCTTAGACCCTTATTCATCAGGGGGTCGCCACAGCAGAATGAACCGCCAACTATTCTGTGTTACATAGCGGATGCCCTGCCAGCTGCAACCCAGTACTGGGAAACACCCATACACACTCATTCACTCATACACTACGGCCAGTGTAGTTGATCAGTTCCCCTATAGCGCATGTGTTTGGACTGTGGGGGAAACCGGAGCACCCGGAGGAAACCCACGCCAACACGGGGAGAACATGCAAACTCCACACAGAAACACCAACTGACCCAGCTGAGGCTCAAACCTGAGACCTGAGTGCTGTGAGGCGATCATGCTGCCCACTGTGCCTCTGCGTGCATGCATGCGTGCGTGCGTGCGTGCGTGTGTGCATGTGTGTGTGTGTGTGCGTGTGTGTGTGTGTGTGTGTTCTGCTCAGTTCTTCTGAAGCTCCTCATACGCTGCACATCATTACATGCCGGTCAACATCAGAGAAGTGCGGTGTACACACACAGCTCACCTGCAGGTATTATACTGTAGTAGTGTGATATCCAGGTATAGTGCTATACTCTACTGGTCATCAGTTTGGGGTCAGTGTGATGTTTAAATGTTTTTAAATCAGCTTCTTATAAATACAGAACACACTGTGAACTGTTATTGCAGTATAAAATATCTGTTCAGCAGTTGATTATCATTTGATTTAATCATTTATTCCAGTGAATAATTTAAAGATGATTTTATAGCTGCAGAGTCACATGATCCTTCAGAAATCACTCTATTTATTATTATTATTATTATTATTATATTATTATTACTATATTATTATAGTTCTTATTAATATTATTATTAATGTTGTTAATATTGTTGTTGTTGTTATATTATTATCATTATTATAATTGTAGTTGTTGTTGTTATTATTATGTTATTGTTATTATTAATATTTTAATTGTAGTTGTTGTGGTTGTTGTTATTATTATTATCATCATTTTTATTATTAATATTATGATTGTAGTTTTTATTATAATATTATTATTGTTGTTGTTAATATTAATATTATTATTATTATTATAGTTCTTATTAATATTATTATTAATGTTGTTAATATTATTGTTGTTGTTATATTATTATTATTATTATAATTGTAGTTGTTGTTGTTATTATTATATTATTGTTGTTATTAATATTATAATTGTAGTTGTTGTTATTATTATATTATTGTTGTTATTAATATTTTAATTGTGGTTGTTGTTATTATTATTATTAATTTTATCATTGTAGTTGTTGTTATTATTATATTATTGTTGTTATTAATATTTTAATTGTGGTTGTTGTTATTATTATTATCATCATTTTTTATTATTAATATTATGATTGTAGTTTTTATTATAATATTATTATTGTTGTTGTTAATATTAATATTATTAATATATTATTGTTATTATTAATAATAATTTTATTGTAGTTATTATTATTATATTATTATTATTTTTGTTGTTGTTATTAATAATAATGGTAAAAGTAATACAAGCAATAATGACTATAGTAGTGATTTATTTTGAAAATAGATGGAGTAATGGATAGATATTTATTAAATAGGTATTTAACACATTTATACTTTTAATAAATGCCGCCTTGAACAGAATAATGAATAATTGCATTTAAATTATTAAATAAAATCAATAATTAAAAAAAAAACTGACCCTCAACATTTGACTGGTTGTGTGTGTGTGTGTGTGTGTGTGTGTGCGTGCGTGCGTGCGTGCGTGCGTGCGTGTGTGTACATATACAGTATATTATTTATTGTAAAAATATTGTTGATTGTCAGAAACATTCTTCATCATTAGCAGTACATGATGTTCAAGTGTTCGGAGACAGAGAGACAGAGTGATAGTGTGTGTGTGTGTGTGTGTGTGTGTGTGTGTGTGTGTGTGTGTGTGTGTGTGTGTGTGTGTGTGTGTGTGTGTGTGTGTGTGTGTGTGTGTGTGTGTGTGAATGGAGCGTCTGTGTGTGAGAGCTCCTCTTCAGCAGTGAGTGTGTGCAGCTGCTGGCGGCCGGACGGACCCGGGCTGCTCACTGCTGACCAGAGACTCCACTGAGGGAGAGATCTGAGCTAAACAACCCCTCACCTTCATCATGGTGTCGTCCTGAACACACACACCTGAGCAGAGCAGTGTTCAACTGCTTTAATGTAATTAGATGATTGTATATCCCCCGCTGGATCGCTGTAGATGCATATGAGCGCTGTTCTCTGTCAGACCTCAGCCTGTATACAGTGTTCACTGAGTCTGTTTGAGTGCTCCCACAATGCATCTGTATAGAGCGGTATCAGAATGGCAGGAAGTGATCAGCTGATGTCCTGACTGTGGTGTTTATTAATAGATGTACAGGAAGTGATGTCACATGATCAGGTGTGAGATGACTGACGTGAGTGGAGGATGTTAGAGGAGTGAATCCAGCATGATGGTCAACATCACAGCGCTTCCCTTCAGGAGTGATCACACACACACACACACACACACACACACACACACACACACACACACACACTCACACACACTCGCATTAGCTAGAGGGGGAGTTCACACGGGATATTCACTCACCGTTTACTCTCACTTATGAGTTTAAGAAGCACAGCAGATAGTGTTGTGTTCAGACTGAGGAGAGATTGACCTTAAACAGCAGAATAACCTGACACTGGAGGAGAGGAATCATCTCATGTCGAAGTGAAAGCTGCTTTATTCACACCCCAGTGTCAGATTATTCTGCTGT
>NC_133193.1:53942500-54000000 GCF_049306965.1 Danio rerio | reverse complement strand
GTTGTAAGTCTAGCAGGGGAAGATCTGCGCTCGGAGGTTAATGATGATGGTTTATATTAGAATAGAGCCGCTGTGCAATAATAATGACTGTATTTACAGGACTGAGCGGTGCTGTTAGGCTTTGGGGTAGACATTAACCCTTGTGTGTGCTGTTGGGTCGTTTTCATCCACTCTGGGCTGATTTTGAGTGGTAGTTTGGCCGTAATAGTCTCAGTGTTTCAGCCAGCACAGGGCTGTCCAAACTCAGTCCTGGAGGGCCGGTGTCCTGCAGAATTGAGCTCCAGCTTGCCTCAACAAACCTGCCGGGATGTTTCTAGAAAGCCTTAGGCCGGACTCACACTATGTACAGTTGCCTCAAACCGGGCCAAAGCATGCTTGTCCACCTTCCCGTCTCCCCCGACGGCCCGCGCTCACACTACAATCAGGCCTGGGCACGCTTCCGTCATCGCTGCTGCGCTGTTCAGTGAGCGCTCTCCCTCAGCACAGTGGACATTTCTCTAGTTATATCGTGTCAGTGGTTTGATATGCAGTCAGATATTTCGCCTAACAGTGCTTAGGGATGCGGGGACACGCAGTCAGATATTTCGCGGAACAGATCCGCCACTTTTAACGCTCATAAACAGTCATAAAGTCCTCTTGCTGCAGGAATGAGGAGGTCTGCTGAAGCTGCAGCTGTGCTGCAGTGAGGAGTTTGCGTCAGTAATAATCTACGGCAGTTTGCGTTCACTGAACAGTGAGAATGATTAATAAATCCATATGAAACAGCCCCTTAAAGTCTCGTCTCGCTTTCAGTTTCGGGCTTTGGAGCGTTTTGCACTCACACTACAAGCCCAAGTGAACCGCGCTCAGGCACACCTCTTCTAACCGGGCCAGAGCCGACCAAGTGAACCGTGCCTGAGCCCGATTCAGCGCACTCACACTTCTCAAACAATCCGGGAAACGGGCCTGGGCACGGTTCAGATAGCATAGTGTGAGTACGCCCTAAGAGCTTGATCAGCTAGCCCACGTGTGTCTGATTGGGGTTGGAACTAAACTTTGCAGGACGCCGGCGCTCCAGGACCCAGTTTGGACACCCCTGAGCTAGCAGGATGATTTTTGACACAAAAAGCCTGTAGGCAGCCTGGGGAAAGGGTTAAAGCCTTTTTTCTTATAATATTGACCATTTTGTAGTTATTGGCCTCATTTTTTATTAAATTATGAGCGTTAAATACTTGTAAGCGCTATTTTTAGCTGGATCTGCTTGTCGGACGGTCATCAAACAACATTTCCTGCAGATTTAGAAAAAAGACTAATAATAAAACTTAATTTTCAAATACAGATCGATCACATCATGTATCATTGGAGACTTGCTGCTCACGTTTTAAATTGAGAACTCGCCTATAGTCATTTATTAGGCAAACACAGACGGGCAGCACACTCAGCTGTCCTCAGGGCACGCTGCAGCAGCGCCAAAACGGCATTCTGCTAGCTCTGAAACCCTTTCTCCAAGGTTATTTTCACCATTTATTATGGCGGAGCAGTAAAAATAAGGCAATGAGCTCAGGTATGGGATGCATTCTGGACCTTTTTGAAGTGAGGGGTGGGTGTTTCAAACCACTTGAACCCCCCAGCTACAGGCCTGCACACTTTTTTAGAAAAGCTTTGAGGTTTTTTTAAAAAGTCAGCGAAACCCAGGCAGGTTTACTGCCCTACTGCTGTGTTCAGGATGAAAACATCCACTGAAATAAGCTGCTGTACAAATGCTTCAGACTAGAGATTTTTTAAATCTGTGCATTAATGTGTTCATCAGCCGCAGTCCTGATCTAAACTACTCAAATGCTTAGAAAATGACAGGACTTGAACTCCTTAATTAGCAAATTCATCAATGATGTGACTGATTTGGTGAAAAACACACACACAATGAGGTATTTTCAGTGTAAAAGTGATTGTAGACTGGATTTATTTACCTTTTATCAGTCTCTGATGTGTGAAGTAACATCGCCTTTAATGCATTATTGTGATGCAGTATTGACTTCCATTATAAGCACGTTTGTTGACTGTTAACTCGTGACACTTTTTCATCATGCACTCCTGATTGTTGCTGGTTTTTAACAAATGTGTCATTTTCAGTGTTGATCATTGGTTGGTGCCAGTTTCTGGATTTTATATGGAGTATATGAGTAAATTAAAGTGTGTGTCTACACTCAAAATGTACAGCTCAGTTCTCAGAACTACACGGAGTAAACAAAAACAAAGGACCATGTGTTTATGCAGCATCAAATGTGCTTATAATGGAAGTCAATGGAGCAAAAACAGCCGGTGACAGTAAACTAGGGAGAAAGAATGAAAATCTAACAGTGCATCAAAGCCAGTGTTGTCCAAGACTGGTAAATTAATCCAGTCCACAATCACTTTTATATTGAAAATACCTCAGTTTGTGTTTTTCTTTCACTAAATCAGTCTCATCATTCATGAATTTCCCATTTAAAGAGTTCAAATCCTGTAAATTTCTGAGCATTTGAGTAGTTTAGATCAGGACTGAGGCTGATGAACACATTTATGCAGAAAAAAAGAATCTGAAGCATTTGTACAGCCGTTTAATTCAGTGGTGTGTTCATCCTGAACACAACAGAAGGGCAGTACATCTGATCAGTGCACAGGGGTCAATAAAATACAATGAGTGCATGGGTAATTTAATAAATAATCAGAATAATTCTCATTAACGTCTGACCTCAGCTGTATCTCTTCTAGCAACAGCAGTCTCCTGAAGGCGGATGATGTTGTGTTGTGTTCTGCTGGATAGGGGCTCTTCTGCCTGATCTGATGACTGTAAACGCTCTCGCTGAATATCTTCAATCATCCGCTCAGATCTGATCCAGACAGTAATGTGGTTTACTATTGAGAAGGTGTGTGAATGTGGCCAGCAGCTGTCCATATCAGACTCACTCTGCAGTCATCAGGTCACCAGTGATTCTGGCTTAACTCATGTGTCTTAATCTAATTTACACCTCTTTTATTCACACCAGGGATCGCCCAATTGTTAAAGAGTCCTAATTCCCATTCATTGTTCTAGTTACTCATCTCAAACGCTAATATTCACTATGAAGTGCTTGAGTTTGGTCAGGCTGAGCAGATGATCTGTTGAGCTAGATTAAGTGGAGATCATTGGTGTGTGAACAGCAGATTAGTCAAGCAGAATAATGTTAATTCACTGAGGGAACACCATTATTTTGCTTGTTTTAACGAGAAACTCACTTAAATTTGACTTATTTATTATATATATATATATATATATATATATATATATATATATATATATATATATATATATATATATATATATATTGTGTGCTTGTCTCGAAGATGCTGACTGATTTCAGAGTTTGGACTAGAAGTAAGACAGAAACTCTGAGTAAGAGCAGCTCTTTCAGCAGCGCAGCATC
Source organism: Danio rerio (assembly GCF_049306965.1). Classification (NCBI taxonomy): domain Eukaryota; kingdom Metazoa; phylum Chordata; class Actinopteri; order Cypriniformes; family Danionidae; genus Danio; species Danio rerio. The sequence goes on along the minus strand of NC_133193.1, from coordinate 53,996,578 downwards.
GTCAAGGGTTTCTCCTTATCGCGGTTGAGAGTTTTCACACCCCTCATCACTTTGTTCAGGACTCCCAGACTCAGAAGATTATAACAGATGTCTTAATAATGCCCTGAATTATATATAATTGTGTATATAGTCCGCTGTATGCGTCTGTGTTCAGGAGGAAATGTTTCAGACCGCGCTCGTCAATGTCAAACTGCCGGAGCGACCAATGAAATGATAGCAGGCGGAGCTTCACTGCTCACATGAGCCAATGAGCTCCAGAGGCGCGTAAGATTTCAACGGTTGAAGACTGAGGTAAGATGTTAGCACGGTCAGCGCTCGGCGGCTACACATTTAATATCAGTGTTTTACAGCAGAAATCTGAATAAATCAGCAGTAATTATCTGGAGTGTTTGCTTAAATTAAAGCCTATTCAAAAATAAAATATTTGTCAAATAAATGTAAGTTAATACAGCATTTTACTGTTTGCGGTTATCCTCTACATTGCGTTTGTTAACACACAGAGGTTAGCATTATCAGTCAACTTAGTGGTTATGTTGCGCTACATGAGGACTTAATAAAACACTGCAGATAGAGTCCCGAACTACCTGAAACTGCTTTTACTGATAGTACAGGCTATACTGATATTAATATAATTATGTATTCCAAAGTTGAGGACAGAAAGAGCTCTTATGTTTGTAGAAGCGAGTCAGCCCTGTGAGTAGTCATGTAATACGCAATATTCATAACATTAGTTGTATATTAAAATTCAGTTGGTAAGCACCCGAGAGAGCGGTCAAGATGACAAACAAATAAACTGATGTGCTGTGCTGCGCAGGTTTACTGTTTCAGTGCTTTTGCACATCTATGTACAGGTGAAGCTTCCTGCTGGTCCACAGCTCATCCTCCAGTGAAGAGCAGAGAGAGTGAAGGTTCTGGAAAGTGACTTTAGGCTGCATTGTGAAGGGACAGCTTTGGTTCAGGTGAGTGCTGCACATACAGGTGAGGTTATCCACCTTCATCATACAGTCTAATGTTTACAGACTTTTGATCTGTCAGCCACAATATATCCACAGAAAATGGGCAGTAACATGAGATCAGGTGGCAACGCGGTGGTGCAGTAGGTAGCGCTGTCGCCTCACAGCAAGAAGGTCTCTGGTTCGAGCCTCGGCTGGGTCAGTTGGTGTTTCTGTGTGGAGTTTGCATGTTCTCCCCATGTTGGCGTGGGTTTCCTCGGAGTGCTCCGGTTTCCCCCACAGTCCAAACACATGCGCTATAGGGGAATTGGGTATGCTAAAATTGTCTGTGGTGTATGTGTGTGAATGAGAGTGTATGGGTGTTTCTCAGTACTGGGTTGCAGCTGGAAGAGCATCCACTGTGTAAAACATATGCTGAATAAGTTGGCGGTTCATTCCGCTGTGGCGACCCCTGATGAATAAAGGGACTAAGCTGAGGGAAAATGAATGAAACATGATTAGTGTTTATAGCTCTTGGTATGTTTTAGGTTAGTTCATGTTCTCATATTATATTATTGCGTATAATAGTGTAATGTTAGGCATTATTCTGCTCATTATTAATTTTTAAGATATAAAAATATTTATTTATGAAGTCAGTTGTATTTTTCCAGTAATTAAAGCTCCAGAATACAGCATTACAGTAAACTGAGTGTTGATAATGCAGCTCTGCAGATGATGAATACAGTACATGCAGTGCGGGAGCAGTTTACAGCTCCACTGTCCATGTTCACATCTAGAGTTGTGAAGACAGCACACATCTTATACTCATGATGAAAATACGACACTATTGCCTAAAACATTTGAGAATAAAGCAGATTCATCGCGTGTTGAAGAGAATGAACGCCTGACCTCGTGGGAAGTCTGTGATTTATTAATGATGCTGTACTGTAGCTGTGTTCATATGCAGACGACACATGTCAGCAGCCGCCGCCGTCTATCAGCAGAACACAACGCTGTCGTGTGTAGAGTGGTGTCAGGAGCACAGTTCAGATGAAGCTCCAGAAAACATTCTGCAAGTGGACATTTATTAGCTATAATAGCATCAGACGAGTGCATGTGTGTACAGTATCTGTGCATCTTCATGTCCATCTCACAGCTGAGGTGTCTTTACTCTCCTGATGAGCAAATCAACATCACTGAGAGGAAACCGAGCGTTCATCAGCGTGTGCAGCAGCCTTCATTCCTGACTCCTGTGCTAGGGGCAGTTCACCCCAACATGAGCACAGTATTCACTCTCCCTCAAGTGCTGCCAAACCTTCATGAGTTTCCTGTTTTAATGAACACAAAGCACGATATTCTGCAGAAAGCTGAAAACACGACAGGTGTCCAGCATTTTCCCCAAAGTCTTCTTCATCAAGAGATAGGGATGATCTTCTCTGTCAGTCAGTGTCTGTTCATGTCCACTCGGCGCTTCAGTGCAGATCTGCAGATGATCTTCAGACCTCAGAGAAGCCGAGCGGGAACCACTTCTCCTGCTCTAGAACCCGCTCTCCCAGAACCACGTTTGTAGCCGCGACGAACGCCTTCCTGCTCTTCACCGTCACTTCCAGCACCAGACCATGGAGCTTCAGCACGTTCCTGTACTCGATCTGAAGATGATCACGCACACACACACACATCAGTGACAGAAGAGCAGCGGTACACACTCACACACGCTCACACTCACCAGCTCGTTGAATGTGGGATGGTCGTTGTTGCGAACCGCTTTAGTCTTTCTCTTGGTCTTCTCATGTGGATCGGGCCGCAGGCGAGTGACCACATACGCATCTGGACACGAGCCGTTAGACAACCTCTGACACACACACACACACACACACACACACACACAGAGTAATATTGTGAATATTATTAGCATTTAATAAACATATTAGAGTGATTTTGAAGGATCGTATGACACAGAGGACTCGTGTGTGTGTGTGTGTGTGTGTGTGTGTGTGTGTGTGTGTGTCTATAGATATGTAGATGAAGCGGGATTATTCAGCCTCATGTGAACTGAATATATTTCATTTATTCTCCAAGTGCTGTTTAACACAATAGCTTTAATGACTCTTTGTCTTTTATACATCATATTTTACTACTTTTTTCGCCAGATACTGGTAATCAGCTCGCAATGTAAAGGTTTACCTGGGTTAATTAGGATAATTAGGCAAGTCATTGAGCAACAGAGTCTTGTTCTGTAGCCAATTGAAGAAGAAACATTCATTCATTTTCCTTCAGCTTAGTCCCATTATTCATCAGCTGATGCTCTTCCAGCTGCAACCCAGCACTGGGAAACACCCATACACACTCACTCTCACACACACACACACTACAGCCAGTGTAGTTGATCAGTTCCCCTATAGCGCATGTGTTTGGACTGTGGGGGAAACCGGAGCACCCGGAGGAAACCCACGCCAACACGGGGAGAACATGCAAACTCCACACTGAGCCGCCCTGAAGTAATTTCTAGTTCATATAATCTTCAAGTGCTGTTTAACAGACACAATAGCTTTATTAACTCACTCTTTTATACATCATATTTGACTAGTTATTTGTCAAGATGCCAGCCTGCAGGTTAAAGGTGTAACTAGGTTAATCAGGATAATTAGGCAAGTCATCAGGGATCAGTTTTGTGGCCAATTGAAAAGGATTTGTTGAATTTTCCCGAGCGTTTGAACAGACGCTGACTCAAAACACACGCTAAAAGGTATAATTAATTAGGTATAATCACTGACTCACAATGTTCTTCAGATGCTTTATCAGCACAGATAGCTTCTGGTCTTTGTAGGAGAGGAAGAGCTGAATCTGTGGTCGGATTTGAGCATTCGTCTCTGAAATGAGCAAAAACATGAACTAAAGACATCATCAGAAGACTTTCAACTGTTCAACACACCTCATACGAGTCCAGCCCAGACAAACATAACCTCAGCAACACAAAACAAACATCTGCAAACACCAAGACAGCAGACAAGAAACAACATATAATCAAGTGTGGGAATCAATTCATGATGCGAGTAGAGGACACATGCTGACATGCTGTTCTTACTCAAATATCTCCAAACTCTTCCCTCAGTCTGCATCTTCTAGATGAGCACAGCTTATAGTGTTGTGTTCAGCAATAATGAGTCACAATGAGGAGAGATTCACCTTAAAACTAGCGTTGTCTTTAAAATGACATTATTTTTGTTTCTCTCATTGGTTATTCTGCTGTTTAAGGAGAATCTCTCCTCATTCTGACTCATTATTGCTGAACACAACACTATACTTTGTACTTGTCTATAAAATGCTTCTTGAGTTCAGAGTTTGTAGATATCTGCACTAGAAACAAGACGATGAGATTTTGGTGACTATTTGATTGTGGTGAGATGTTTATGATAATTAGATATGACATTGAGATGGAGTCATAATGATTTATAATACAACACCTCCACAGAGAGAGGTTCATCCAAGGTGTCTGTACCTGATCTGAGGTCAGCGTCGGGTCCATCCAGAAACAGACTGCAGACGTACTCGTTCTGTAGCAGATGGAGAGGTGTGTGTGAGAGAAAGTATGTGTGTGTGTGTGTGTGTGTGTTAGGCATGTCACAACAATCAATATATCGACTTATGGCACACACACCTCAATCATGTTTGGGGATGCAGCACACACAGCTGAAGTCAGAGTTATGGCCCTCCTGTTCAGTTCTGTTCTATTATATTTCTCCCTCAATTCCTCATTTACTTTATTCAGCACATAACTGTGTTCATAACTCATCTCTAATAGCTGATGTGTTTCCTCTTCTCCATGATGACAGCACATAATATTAGACTAGATATTCTTCAAGACACTAGTGTTCAGCTTACAGTGACATGTAAAGGCTTCACTAGGGTAATTAGGGTAAAGTTAGGGTAATTAGGCAAGTCATTGTATAACAGTGGTTTGTTCTGGAGACAATCCAACACTAATATTGCTGAAGGGGTGAATAATATTGAGCTTAACATGACTTTAACACTATTAAGAACTGCTTTTATTCTAGCCCAAATAAAACAAATCAGACTTTCTCCAGAAGAACAAACATTAGAGGAAACACAGAGCGATTCCTCAATCTGTTGGGAAATGTGTGTAAAGGAATAAACATTGCAGAGGATGCTGGATGTGGACTGAGTAATGAGAGTGTACTGTACTCACCCCTCGACACGGTCCCTCAAACAGCTCCTTCAGGTACTTGTTGAGCAGGGTCATCTTCCGGCCCGGAGTGAAGGACATGTTGAACCAGCTGGGAAATCTGGAAGACACACAGCGTGAGTACCACACACACACACACACACACACACACACACACACACACACTCTACAGGACAGTACGCACTTGGGCAGCGTGGACTCGATGAAGTGCTTCTGGAGCAGCTTATGGAGCGACTCCAGCTGAGAGAAACTCTTCTGGCTGATCACGAACCCGTCCTCAATGGTCACCTTCAACTCGTACATCTGACACACACACACACACACACAGAGCTGATATTATGATGGTAATAACTTTCCACACCTCAAGTTTTCTTCAAGCAGTGATGGAGAAAAGAGGCCTTTCCGAACTGAGGTGTGCACCAGGTGTGTGTGTGTGTGTGTGAGGTGTTTGACTGACTTTTCTTTTAGCTTTAGGTGTGTTTTGAAGAGTTCGAGGCTTGTTGTAGGTGTGTTGTTGAAGTGTTTCTGGGTGATGTTGCTGTGTTGTTTTCTGAGGTGTTTGTTTGAGATGTTTTTAGGTGTTTATCTGAGCTGTTTGATGTGCACATGAGGTTTGTGGAGTGTTTTAAGTGTTTCTGGTGTGTGTTTGAGGAGTGGTTTTGGTGTGTTTTGGCTGTTGGTCTGAGGTGTTGTACTGTAGAGCGTCTCTCACCACGTCTTTGCCCTTTACAGTGTATTTCTGGATCTCAGCCTGCTGGATGTTGTTGCTGGAGGAGGTCTGGCTCTGAGAAAGCCCCTCTGGACGCTTGGAGGAAAGCTGAACCATATTGTGGATCAGGAAGTTCAGTTTGACCGGTAAACTCTCCATGCTCTCCTTAATTTTCCTGAAGAGGGAAAGAAAACAAGCCGTGTGTGTCCGTGAGTGAGGAGACAGGACTGATGGACAGTATTCTGCACCACTGCACAGCTGGAAGGGACAATAATATTCTACAAAATGGCCTGTCTGCTTCATTTCTGTCAATGCACATGTGCACAACTTCCAGTTTACAGTTTATTACACCTCACGATCAATCACCAACACCTCATGATCAATACTTCACTCCTCAGTGGATTGGTCTGGTTCTAGGCTTCAGCTGTGTTCACCTGGTGAAGTATGACGTGGCCTCCAGCTCAGAGTCTTCGGGCCGCAGGTTATTGTGAACGTACTGCAAGTCCTGGACGTCCTTCATTTCCGGCATTCCAGCGTTCAGCATCTGAAACAGCACAGAGTGTCAGCGTTCAGGCCAGCGCTGCGCAGACAAGAGATCTGATCAAGGTTATTTACCGACACCTCGATCTCACAATGCTTGAACAGTGAATGTTAATGAGTGTTTTAATAGTGTGATACTATATATTACAGCACATTTATATAGATTTAAACTAGAAACAAGATAAAAACGTTCATTAATCAGTGTACGGCAGAGATCAGGCCTCAGCCAGGTCAGTAAAAGTACCGTAGCGCATTGCTGACCATTAAAACACAACTATGGAGTAACTCAGGGCTGTCCTGCACTGCGGTCAGAGGGAAGTGTCCCCCGTGTGTCTCACCGGCTGCAGTAACGCCAGCAGCAGTGCCGTGTGTCTGCGCAGGCGGTTATAGGCGTCGCAGCACAGTTCCACGAAGCGATGGAAGCGCTGTGGATTCTCTCCGCCGCCGGTGATGAAGCGCTGCATCTCCGGTGTGAAGATGAACGGCGTTCGGTCTCTGCACGGACACACACAGTCATTCAGACCGATGTCTTTCAGATGATGCAAACACTGAGAAAGTAAACCACTCGCCTCTTGATGCTCCCGAACTTCTGTGCGTTGCCCATGATCTTCCCGAAGTCGATGTGGAACATGTGTCCGCTGTGTGTGAGCATGATGTTGTCATTGTGGCGGTCGCAGATGCCCAGCACGAAGGTGGCGACGCACCAGCCGGCACACGAGTGGAGGAAGTTCATCACAGCCTCAACAACACCAGAGAATAGAGAGTCTGTACAGTACTAATGTCACTACAGCGGTGTGTGTGTGTGTGTGTGTGTGTGTGTCTGTGTGTGTGTGTGTGTGTGAGACCTTCTCGTAGTCTTCTTTAGTCTTGTTCCTCATATGAAACCATTTCTCTAAGGTGTCTTCTCTCAGAGCTCCAGATAAACCCCACTCCTGATGAATCTGAGCCAGAGTCACGGCATCCCCAACCACCTCCACCAAACCTGGAGACAAACATGCGTGTGTATTCTAGAAGAACTACAGTCAGACAATTTGTGTTTAATAATGAAGCGGTTTAAGGCAGAGAGCATCAGAACAAGACGTGACTGGATATAAAGCCGAGCAGAAGGTGATATTCAGCTGCCGTGAGTGGAGGAAGAGCGTGCAGTGTGTGTATCACAGCAGAGACTGAAGCAGACGGACGGCCTGACCTCGGTCTGGTCCAGTAGAGATGCATCTGTAGGTGACCATCCGCATGTCCAGACCCTCCTGCTTCCACATGCGGTCCAGAACACGCACAATCTGCAGCACCAGCATGTCCTGACGCAGGTTATCTCCTGTCTGACACACACACACACACACACACACACACACACATCAAGCGATCGCTCAGAGGACTGACGGTGTGTGTGAAGAGCTCATCAGATCTCCTACTTTGCAGATGATGCTGTAGTTCTGGCCCAGCGGGTCAGCGGTGATGAAGGACACTTCAATGGGCGCTGCGTTGGAGTTAAAGACCTTAAAAGCCTGAAACACACACACACACACACACACACACACACACACAGATTGTTATGATGGTTTAATCTCAGCACCTTTAGGTCGGGGTGTAACCTGCACTGCAGACAGAAGGGTCACGTCCACCTCCATGCTTTAAACCCCCGCTGGGCCAGTATAGTCTGTTGTGGTTGAGTATGATGTGCATTTGTCCACTTCACCTCAGTGTTGACTCCTCTGAGCAGCAGCGCCGGGTCTAGCGGGAGTCTGCAGCTCACACCGTCCGCAAAGAAGCTCACCAGCTTCCAGCGCTCCCTCATCAGCAGCTCCTGCGGGAACAGCAGCAGCTCAACACTACTACAGAACCACCTCCACCTAGAGGATCAGTGTGTGAGACGTCCGGCAGTCAGTGGAGAGTGTGTGTGTGTGTGTGTGTGTGTGTAATGTGCACCTTTCTCTTGGGCCTGTCGGCGGTGCGTACGCTCTGGGCCAGCAGTGTGAGCAGATCCAGCAGCCGCTGCTCCTGCTGCAGCTCCAGCCTCAGAGCGCGCCCGCAGCAGTGCTTCAGCACACACACCACCTTACTGAGAAAACTGCTGAAGAGTGTGTCCTGCAGAGCGTCCAGCAGCAGCCTGCACACACACACACACACACACACGTAACCCTCCCGTCCTACATCACCCACTCGCTCTGAGCTGGGATGGAAGCGGTGTTTCTGTGCATGAGCGGCGGCTGCTCTAACAAGGAGGCGATAGACCAGGGCTGTCCAAACTCAGTGCCGGAGGGCCGCTGTCCTGCAGATCTGAGCTCCAGCTTGCCTCATCAGAGCTTGATCAGCTAGCCATGTGTGTCTGATTGGGGTTTGAACTAAACTTTGCAGGACAACACTGCTCTAGACCATGAGCACTAGAGTCTGCTGCTGAGTGAGCTTTACCTGCACAGCACTCCATCAGCTGACACACACACACACACACACACACACACACACAGTAAGTTATAATTAAGTGAATATTCCGTACTCTTCCCCCAGCGTCAGGTTATTCTGCTGATTCTCTCCTCAGTCTGACTCATGACTGCTGAACACAACACTGTCTGCTGTGCTGGTCTGGATGCTGACTGAGTTCAGAGTTATATCTGCACACCAGACTGAAGTAAGAACAGCATTATTACAGTGTAGAGTTGGGATCGGGCCTAAGTCTGTGTGTGTGTGTGTGTGTGTGTGTGTGTGTGTGTGTGTACCAGTAGAGCTGGTGAGCGATGCGGACGCTGCTCATGGATCTGGACAGCAGAAGCTTCACCAGTGGCCCGTCGATCTCCCACTCACTCTTCAGGGCCTGCAGGACAGAGAACACACACACACAGCTCAGCTGAAGGAGATGGAGAGCTAGTGTGTGTTAGAGGTAGTGTATGCCTCTGTGGCCATGTGAGTCGGACAGTTTGTGTTTAGGAGTGCATGAGTGTGTGTGTGTGTGTGTGTGTGTGTCTGACCTGCACCAGCTGAGGCAGAAACTCCTCCAGTTCACTGTCGCTCATCTGCTGGAAACACTGCACTGCTGCTGAACGCACACGCTGATCATGAAACCTGCCACACACACACACACACATTGTTCCTTAACTGATGTGTTAGCCCGCTGTAGATCTCTATGTGCCCAACATTACGTTCTTCACTGTTATATATGTGTTTGAATATGTGTGTTCAGTTTTATATTATTTCAGTATTGTTGTTGAGTAATATGCAAATGCTGATATGAATTATTTATATTTCATCATTAATATTGAGTAATATGCAGTGCACTCTTAATACAGTGTGAAGTGTTCTTCTCTGTATTTTAGTAGATATGGGCGAGGCAGTGGCGCAGTAGGTAGTGCTGTCGCCTCACAGCAAGAAGGTTGCTGGTTCGAGCCTCGGCTTAGTTGGCATTTCTGTGTGGAGTTTGCATGTTCTCCCTGCGTTCGCATGGGTTTCCTCTGGTTTCCCCCACAGTCTAAACACATGCGCTATAGGTGAATTGGGTAGGCTAAATTGTCCGTAGTGTATGAGTGTGTGTGGATGTTTCCCAGATATGGGTTGCAGCTGGAAGGGCATCCGCTGCGTAAAAATGTGCTGGATAAGTTGCTGGTTCATTCCGCTGTGGCGACCTCAGATTAATAAAGGGACTAAGCCGACAAGAAAATGAATGAATGAATGAATGACAGCAGACACATGCTTTGTTCATCAGTCTAGTGGATCTAACCGCATTTACATCTTAAACTTTATATAAAACACCACAAATCCTGATCTAAAAAGTTATTAGTTTAATATTTAATGTTTTACGTGTTCAGTTACTGTACGTCCAAAATAACTCTGCATCATCTGCTGATGTTTCTGCACACAAATAGCGAAATAAGTCAGCAGAACAGGCGAACACCGATCACACATCAGTATATTATATTATATCATTCATCCATTTTCCTTCAGCTTAGACCCTTATTCATCAGGGGTCGCCACAGCGGAATGAACCATCAACTAATCCAGCATATGTTTTACACAGCGGATGCCCTTCCAGCTGCAACCCAGTACTGGAAAACCCATACACACACTTAATTTAGTTGATCAGTTCCCCTATAGCGCATGTGTTTGGACTGTGGGGGAAACCGGAGCACCTGGAGGAAACCCACACCAACACGGGGAGAACATGCAAACTCCACACAGAAACACCAACTGACCCAGCCGAGACTCAAACCAGAGACCTTCTTGCTGTGAGGGCACAGTGTGACACCACTGAGCCACTGTGTCACCTATATCATATTATATAGCTCTCTCTGAACACACAGATTATTGTCTCTGGTCTCGTACTGGTGGCTGATCAGGAACAGGGCCTCGGCATGGCTGACGGGCCCCCAGTGCTCCAGCACAGCGTACAGCTCCGGCAGGTCCCGGGGAGCCCAGAGCGGCGCACTGCCCAGCAGCAGATGCAGGAGAGCGTTTCTGGAGCTGCAGGACTGACGTTTGCTCCACAGGAAGGCCTTCTCATTCTCCGACATCCTGCAGAGAAACAGAACATCAGTGTGGAGAAGCAGCCGACACTCGCAGACACACAGCAGCCGAGCGCACACACAGAGATGAGCCTTAGAGTTATGCGCAACACTGGACTATCTGATCAATGAGCAGTGAGTGTGTGTGTGTGTGTGTGTGTGTGTGTGTGTGTGTGGCACTCACAGTGATACGCAGTGTTTCTGACACACAGCTCTGATTCTGCTCTCCAGCTCCTCACACACTGACCACTGCTGGACTGATCTGGTGTCAGCCAACACTCGCTCGTATCGCCACAGCTCAGAGTCTGGGAAATCCACCTGCAGACACACAAACGCGCACACACACACACGAGGACAGAGATGTGTACAGGTTAACAAGAACTGCAGCTTTCAGATGATGAGAGTAATGATGAGATCTGCGTGTGTGTGTGTGTGTGCGTGTGTGTGTGTGTGTGTGTTAATGTAGAAGATCATGAACCTTGTATTTTTTACATTGTGGGCACTCCAAATGTCCCCACAACTATAGCAATACCAGTACATTTTGATCTAGTGGGGACCTTTTGGTCCCCGTTAGGAAAAGAGCTCATAGATCAGACAGAATGAAGGACTGTGAGGATGTAAAGGTGCAGAGTGTCATTAAAACCACTGCATGCAGAGAATATACAGTCTGTCCACTACAAACATCACTACAACTGTGTGTGTGTGTGTGACCTGCAGTATGACGCCGCTGGGCTGTCGGTGTGTGTCGCTGAGGGCTGCAGATGCAGGGCAGCTGTTCGTCTCCTGTGTGTTCATGCTCAGCAGGAGCGTCCCGTGAGCCAGAGTCCTGAAACAGCATCAGCACTTTACTTTAGTTTACACTTCTCACACCACGACAAGCAGGGGACTTCTCAAGACCAACCTAAACTCGAACTCCCCTCTCGCCCTTCTAACAGGAGGGAGCCCTGGGCTCAAGGATATTAGGAGCTCAGGGCTCTCTCCCAGGACAGCATGCCAAATTGATGCTTTATTGATCATCAGCTGAGTGTGAACTCTGAGCACTGCAGTGGACTCTAGAGCTTTTGTAAAGGCAATACTGGAAAACAATATTCAGCAAATAGATGAAAAGATAAAAATAAAAAAGATTTTTAAAAATAGCAAAATTATGATTTTTTGCACTACTTGATTTTTATTTGAGTTTCTTTATTTTTGTTTGCAACTTTCCTTTTTATTTCTCAAAACTCAATTTTCCTGTTGAGATTTAATTATTTTTTGAGGTTTGCATTATTTTAAATCCTTTGCTCTTTATTTTTGTTTGGAAAGCTTTCTTTGATGCTGCAGGTACACATGGCTCTAGACTGACTGCACAGAACGTCATGTATTGGGGGAAGCCGCAAATGATCAGCTGAAGTCACTGAAGCACATATAACTCAGCACCACACTGCAGATGAACACGTCACTGAGCTCCTCTGCTGCTGTCAGGTGTGTGTGCTGGCGTACCTGTCACTGAAGAGAGGAAGAACAGCCCAGCACAGCGGATCAGCACAGCGGCCCTGCTTACAGCCCAGCAGAGAGAAGCACAGCACAGACTCATACGGCAGATCTCTGACGGCCAGAGGAAACACCAGCCTGACACACACAGAACATCAGCGGTCACTCATTCCACATCGATTTCTATTACACAAAACAGACTGGGCCATCTGACCAATCAGAGAACAGCATGTTATTATGAAGGCGGGAATTATTATTAAGAAGCTTGTTTTGGGGGTGGCTCAGCGGTCAGCACTGGGACCTCACAGCAAGAAGGTCTCTGGTTTGAGTCTCGGCTGGGTCAGTTGGTGTTTCTGTGTGGAGTTTGCATGTTCTCCCCGTGTTGGTGTGGGTTTCCTCCGGGTGCTCCGGTTTCCCCCACAGTCCAAACACATGCGCTATAGGGGAACTGATCAACTACACTGGCCGTAGTGTATGAGTGTGTGTGTGGGAATGAGTGTGTATGGGAGTGTTCCAGTACTGGGTTGCAGCTGGAAGGGCATTACTCCGTAAAACAGATGCTGGAGTAGTTGGCAGTTCATTCCGCTGTGGCGACCCCTAAAATAGGGACTGAGCTTTCACTAGTGTCTGACATGCCCCGCCCCCTTCGTCTCATTGGATGCACTTGAGCTCAACAACTCTCTCTGGCAGAGCTGTCAGAAAAACTAAATGCTATTGGCTGATTTTTTATAAAGGGGAGGGGCTATTCTATGCCCCTCCCTCTCTTCATGTACAGTTATGATAACGTCAAACACTGAATAAAACTGCATCAGTGTGTGTGTGTGTGTGTGTGTGTGTGTGTCTTACTGGCGATTGCAGTGAATCCTGCCGTGGAGCTGCAGAGACGTGCTGATGTTCTCACACTGCACCGGTTCAGCCAGATTCCTGCCGCTGTGTGTGACAGACACACTCATGCGGAGGTGATCATACCTGAAACACACACATGCAGACAGACACACACACACACAGATGATGAAGGGTTTTCCATACCTCAATCGCAGCGGCGCTCCCTGATGCCAGAGCGTGTGTGTGTGTGTGTGTGTGTGTGTGTGTGTGTGTGAGCTGTGGATCTGGTCGTACCCGTTCCTCCAGCCGGGCTGCAGTGTGTGTAAACTTGTCAGGCTGAGCTGCAGAACGCCGCGGTGATTCTGCACGTCTGACGGCGGTGTGTGTGAGTGTGTGTGTGTTCCCCAAACACTGAAGTCCAGATCAAAACTCCTGAAGAAAATCTGAAGCAGCTTCAGGAGAGAGCGGTGGAGCGCCACTACAGCTGAAACACACACACACCCACACACACACACACACACACAATAATGTGTGAGAAAATACCAAATAACATTGATAAACGGAAAAAATAAAGCATAAATATATATATAGAATATGGCTTAAAATGCATGTGTGTGTGTGTGTGTGTGTGTGTGTGTGTCAGAGATCTGCAGAGCGTGCACTGAACAGGACAGTCATGCACAAAGTTCAGTCTCACCTGTGTGAAGGTCACCGCTGTGGTCCAGAGTCTGGAGAAAAACACTGCATTACATGATGATTCGGCTCACACACACACACACACACACACACACACACACACACAAAGAGACAGACAGTATAAGAGTGGTAGTGTGTGTGTGTATTGTACCAGTTTAGTGAAGCTCTTCAGCCGGCCGGCGGCTTCCTCCATCTCCACTGTAGAGACACAGAGCTGAGCACACACACCTACAGCACTGTCCAGCAGCACACACACACCTTCACCTGTCTGAACACACACAAAAAATGTCCCCACAAGGTCAAAATGTACCGATATTGCTATACATGTGGGATATTTAGTCCCCACAATGTGATGAATACAAGGCACAGACCGGGTTTCTCATCAGCCGGGTCACTGCACTGCTGTAGACGTCCAGTTTCTCCTGCAGACTCCACCTGTGGAACCAACAATATTCAGTGTGTGTGTGTCAATAATAAGCAACAAAATGGGTGGTTTTCATTCTCCTCCTCGGGTAAATCTTCACTGGAGTGTGGTTGTGTTGAGCACACCTGATGTGGTTGGAGGCAGACTGCAGCACCTGACTGTAATGGAGGCTCTGCTCATGGTCTTCCTCCTGCAGACACAGAACACCGTCAGCGTCTCCTGATCAGATTATCATTATTATTCTGCACATCTGAGCCACTCGGCCTTACGTCTGGACTGAGGGTTTTCCTGATGGAGTCTCTGAGCACCAAACGCACAGGAACATCAGCAGAAAACCTGTGATACGCCTGGATGCACTCATGATAGCCCAATACTTCATCACTGGACGAAGGAGAACAGAACAGAGGAGTTGAGGATCACAGCATCTGCAGGCATGGGTAAGATCTAGCACACCCTGCTGAACGGCTCACGTCTCTCATTATTATTATTATCTTTATATTATATTTAATATTGTTGGACAGAAACAGTATATGCAATGTTCACTCCCCGGCCACTTTATTAGGTACATGTGATGAATGACGTTCAGGTTCTGCATCTAAATTAGAGCAGTTAGATGGAGTCTTCCTATCCTGACACAGGTGTTTAGTCTGATTTAGATCTAAAGCCTCTCTGAGCGGTGTATTTCAATGTCATTAACTGAGCTAATATAAACAGCATGTCTCCGGGGAAATGTTGTACTGTGAGAAACATCATCATCTCGACACTCAGCGTCAGTATTGTGTGTTCCTCAGTGTCCTGCAGCTCCATCACACACTACGCTCATTAATGTCCTGATTATAAGGGTGCAAACCTTACCCACACACACACACACACTGCAGAGAGCGGCCGAGATCACCTTCTGAGGAACTGATCTGAGCTGCAGAGTTTGAGCAGGTACAGCGGAGCGTCAGCGGCGGACTGATCCAGAGTCAGCAGAACGGCCTCCAGCAGCTCCTGCACCCGCCAGTGCACTGATACACACAGGGAAACAGCTTTACCACAGTACTGCTGAGTGAGTGTGTGTGTGTGTGTGTGTGTGTGTGTGTGTCTTACACTGGCTGCGATACAGCAGAGGCTCAGGCAGCCACGGCACACACACCCTGAAGAGCAGCTCTGCGGAGCCCAGCAGACTCTCCTGCACAGGGGCCACAGGAGCCCACAGCACTGCAGCAGCGGGAACACGCTCACACAGCAGCCTGCGCATACACACACACACACACAGTACAGAAGTGGCGGTTCATTCCGCTGTGGTGACGGCTGATGAATAAAGGGACTAAGCTGAAGTTAAATGAGTGAGTGAATGTCTCACTGTGCTGCTGCTCTGCAGAGTGCTGCGGTCCTGCTGTTGCTGCCCTGCGCTGCGTCCACCAGCCTGATGCTCCAGTCCTGCGGGACACACAGCCTTCATCATCATCATCATCATTAATCTCACCTTCATCATCATCAATAACAATCACAGGATGCTTCAAACACAGCATCGCCTCTGGAAACAAACATCTACTGTACAGCTAATAGTAGCAACTGCATTATAAATACGAGTGTGTGTGTGTGTGTGTGTGTGTGTGTTATGTATATACACACAGGCATGCATTTATTTGAGAAAATATATTTAGATATAAAATCTATATGTATATAATGCTATTCTAATAATATACGAACAAATTCTATATAAATGTAAATATTTATGTGACAAAATCAATGTAGTTTTGTGTGTGTGTAAGTGTGTGTGTGTGTGTGTGTGTCACATCTACGTAATAAATATAAAACATAAACGCATA
Organism: Danio rerio; assembly: GCF_049306965.1. Lineage (NCBI taxonomy): Eukaryota > Metazoa > Chordata > Actinopteri > Cypriniformes > Danionidae > Danio > Danio rerio. Next base: position 53,980,471 of record NC_133193.1, on the reverse strand, counting down.
TATTATGTCAAAACAAACTTTTATTTTGGATGTGATTACCCTTTGCCCAGCACACACACACACACACACACACACACACACAGTTGAAGTTATTTTAATTCGACAGGAGGGCTAAACATAGAAAAGCTAATAATAAACTATAAATATATAAATATTAAAGGTTTTGTGGTGTACAGTGATCTTTGTACCGGGCTGGAGTCTCCGGTGTCCGGCAGCGGTGTGTCCTGCTCTGTCCTGCGGCTCTGCGCGGCTCCTCCAGCGGCTGTCAGCTCCCGGTACTCCTGCTCCTCCAGCGCGGGGAGCCGCCAGTCCTCCGGCCGGTCCCTGAGAGCCGCGTCTGTGCGCTTCATCGGCGGAGCATTCACGGGCCTCCGGACTGATCGATCCTGTTCTGAAGAAGAAAGACAGGTGCTTTGAGCGCCAAATCCGCGGCTCCACCCACAGACACCTGCGCTCACCTGTGTGGAACACCGGAGGCGCCAAAACCCAGCAAAAGCTCACCCAAACAGCAGGATTCCCTCACCATCCACTCTCCCCCAGCTGTTCCCAAACCTTTAGGGGCTTCTTTCTGCTGTCGAACACTAAAGGAGATATTTTGAAGAATGCTGCAGTAGTAGCCTAGGAAAAACAAATGAATGTCAATGGCTACAGGTTTCAGCATTCTTCAAAATATCTTCTTTTGTGTTCAACAGAGGATATGGAGAATGAATGAGGACAGAATCACTCGTGTCTGGTGGATGCGGAGGAGCCCTTTACATAATGACCTGTTCACTGAGGATGTACAGGAGATAAACTGCTTTAATCTTGTGTTTTCATATAGTAATGTTGAATAATTAACTGCAGAAGAGCAGGATTATCAGCATAACAGCAGATTAACTGATTTTCTACAGCAGAACAGCGACATAAACGAGTTTTCAGAGACTTCTACAGAGTTGATGAGCTGGTGGATCATCAGGTGCGGCGTCTCCTCAGACTATTGAGTATTGGTGTGAGGTGTTCGGTCTGTTCACCGTGCAGAAGGGAAATCTAATAGCTGATGTAAACAGGACACGGTTATGAACATCGATCATGAGCAGAAATGTGGGATTAATCTGAATATTGACAGATATATGGACAGATTCACTCAGAATGACAGAAAATAGTCAGGAGTCGAATCTTGGAGTCGACTCTGGAATTCTAGAGTCGCTCTCCTCGGCCGTACTATTCCATTCTGAGGGGAGACTCGGAGACCAGCTTTCTTCAGACGTCCACTGCCTGATTTATGATAGATTAGCTCCACGCAGATGATCTTGAGGATGTCGAATAAAGCGTTATTTTTAATCAATATTTGTGATGATTTTGAAAAAAATCTGAGATAATGATTGTGTATTCGTTTTGCCCCAGTCGCTGTGAGACATCCGGAGTTCCCCCGCTCCCAGCGCAGGTGGTTCGGTCGGTGTGGAGCAGGAAGTGGGAAGCGGAAGCTGCGGTCAGGAAAGCGGACGCCTGCTCTGGTCAAATCTATAATCAGCGTCTCCTCAATCACCTGAAGAAGACCCGCGTTACGAGGACATCGAGCCGCACAGTGAGTGTGTGAAGAGCGCGTGAGTGTGTGAGAAGTGTGTGTTTTACTCTGACGGAGAGAGCAGAGAGGGCGAGGTGTTGACGCGTCACGGTCGCTCCTTACCGCGGTTATAACGCTTCATAGCAGCGCGCGCCGTGATTTACCGGCTCACAGAGAGAGAAGAGGAACCAGCGGGGCCCGAGCGACTGCGTGGCGGACACACACACACACACACACACACCAGATATACTGACTCACATTATCTCTCTTACACACACACAGACTCGCTCGAACACACACACACACACACACACACACACACACACACACACACACACACACACAGATGTGCAGTTTGCTGTTCAGATGAGTAGCCTTAGCCAGTTCCACTGGTGATCTTATTTGTTGACTATCTAGTGGCCTAGATAGGTGTCTTGATTTGTGAGCGAGTGTGTATGGCAGATTATTAGTGCTGGATGGTGTTGTGTGTGTGTGTGTGTGTGTGTGTGTGTGTGTGTGTGTGTGTGTGTGTGTGTGTGTGTGTGTGTGTTCTAATTTTGTTTTGCATTGTCCGATCATTTCTTTGTGTGTATGTGTGTGTTGTAATGGTGTGATGTGTGTGATCTGACAGTGTGTTATCAGATGGTGTGTGTGTGTGTGTGTGTGTGTGTGTATTCTGATAGTGTGGTGTCAGATAATGTGTGTGTTGCGTGTAATTAAATGGTGTGTGTTTTGTCAGATAATGTGGGTGTGTTCTGATTGGCAGTTGGTTTGTGTGTGTGTGTTCTGCTGGTGTGTGTGTGTGTTCTGACGGTGTGTGTTGTGTGTTGTCAGATGTGGAAGGCAGCCGCTGGTCAGTCTGTCTCTATGTCAGTGGATGAAGGAGCAGATGACTGGGAAACTGACCCTGACTTTGAGGTACAAACCCCGACATTCCTCCTCCCCTTCATCTTCCTCTTCTCCTCCTCCTCTTCCTCCTCCTCCTCCTCATCATCTTCTCCTCCTGACTGAGCTGAAGCTGCAGATGCTCCTCGTGTGTGTCCCTGAGCGTGCCTGTGTGTGTGTGTGTGTGTGTGTGTGTTTCCCTCCGCTCATGTTTCACTGTCTCCATCACACACAGAATGACGTGTCCGAGAAGGAGCAGCGATGGGGAGCCAAGACTGTGCAGGGGTCCGGACACCAGGAGCACATCAAGTCAGTCTGAGATGAATGTCCTGATCATGTTGAGCACGAGCGCGTGCAGAGCGGTTCAGTGTGGTGATGTCATCAGCCCATCAACATTTCCTGCTGGTTATCAGACTAGTTAATAACTGTGACGAGAGGCAGTTCAGTCATTACTCAATGTTTAAAGAGCGGTCACAACATGATTGATCAACATGCAGCTCTTATTCGACTCTCAGAAGCTCCAGAAATGACAAGTGTAAAACAGGAAACACACTGAGACCATAGTTATTATTGTTTACATCCCTCAAAATGGTCTAAACAAGACCTGTTTAAATCACTGTGTTGCTTCACTTAGATATAAATATATCTGTCAAATATAAATATATCTGTTAAATATAAATATATCTGTCAAATATAAATATATCTGTCAAATATAAATATATCTGTCAAATATAAATATATCTGTCAAATATAAATATATCAGTTAAATATAAATATATCTGTCAAATATAAATATATCTGTCAAATATAAATATATCTGTCAAATATAAATATATCTGTCAAATATAAATATATCTGTCAAATATAAATATATCTGTCAAATATAAATATATCGGTTAAATATAAATATATCTGTCAAATATAAATATATCGGTTAAATATAAATATATCTGTCAAATATAAATATATCTGTCAAATATAAATATATTGGTTAAATATAAATATATCTGTCAAATATAAATATATCTGTCAAATATAAATATATCGGTCAAATATAAATATATCGGTTAAATATAAATATATCTGTCAAATATAAATATATCTGTCAAATATAAATATATCTGTCAAATATAAATATATCGGTTAAATATAAATATATCTGTCAAATATAAATATATCTGTCAAATATAAATATATCAGTTAAATATAAATATATCTGTCCAATATAAATATATCTGTCAAATATAAATATATCTGTCAAATATAAATATATCAGTTAAATATAAATATATCTGTCAAATATAAATATATCGGTTAAATATAAATATATCTGTCAAATATAAATATATCGGTTAAATATAAATATATCTGTCAAATATAAATATATCTGTCAAATATAAATATATCGGTTAAATATATCTGTTAGGCTGACGACAGTAAACATTACTACATGCAGATTATTGGTTTTCTTTCACAAAATCAAAAAAGTTAGTTGAACAGTAAAGAATTGAATATTAAACGCACATCATCTTTGACTTGTATACTGTGTGTGTGTGTGTGTGTGTGTGTGTGTGTGTATGTGTGTGTGTGTGGTTTTGATGTTACTGATGTTACTCTGATATTACTGATCTTATTCTGTTCTCTAGGTATAAAATATTGTAGTTTAAAACTGGTTTTAAATTCTGAATGTTTTTTATCATCCTTACATCTCCTGTCGAATGTAATATGATATATTTTAAACCTGTGTGAGTGTGTGTGTGTGCGTGCATGTGAGTGTGCGTGCGTGTGAGTGTGCGTGCGTGCGTGCGTGTGAGTGTGTGTGGGAGTGGATGATCCTCAGATGTGCTGTTATTAATGTGTGTTCCAGTATTCATAAGCTGCGTCAGACGGTCTCCACTGAACACAGCGACCTGAAGCAGAAGGAGCTGGCCACCATGCCCAAAGCCTCTCACGGCTACGGGGGGAAGTTTGGCCTTCAGCAGGACCGCATGGACAAGGCAAGAGCACAGGGATAAACTGATGAGCCGTTATCCAAAGCCAGATAATTCCTATATACTGTGTATATGTATAAATGCCAAGGGAGCGCAATAGTGAACATGAAGATCGCTAAAACTGAACTGTAAAAGTCTTTATAAGCAAATCACAGCTAAGCGAGATGACTTTAATGCTTATTTAAAATATATTTCCAAGTTTAAATGTTGGAATGTTCTAAGTGAATAGGGCTTAGGGGGGATAAGTGGGAATGGAACACAGCCATGAACTCTGTTTCTAACTACAGCTCCAGAGGTGTAGCTGCAAGCATACAAGTTAGCGATGCAGTTTGCGAATGCTCGTTGGAACGATGGATAAGGGAAACGGCAAACCAACTAACTACACTTGTAACGACACAACTTGCGACTTTAGTTAGCTAACCAATTTAGTAGACGGTCATTTTAGGAGACGGTCATTAAAACACAGTGTATCTGTTCTGTGCTGCGAGTGGTCATTTCTGACCTGTAAGACATCAGGAGGGTTTATAACAGAGTGGGGAAATGTTCTCAGTGTTTCCTCCTCTATTTTAATCTTAAGAAAGATCAGATTTCCTGAGTTTGGGCTGGGATGATGAGCTTAATTCATCAGTTGCATTAGTGTGAGCGGATCTTCTTTGCTGTGAGTGTGTTGGTGTGAATGCACCGCTGTGTGTGTCTCATCATGAACGGTGTGTGTTCCTCAGTCCGCCGTGGGTCACGAGTATCAGAGTAAGCTGTCCAAACACTGCTCTCAGACCGACACCTCCAAGGGTTTCGGGGGTAAATACGGGCTACAGGAGGACCGAGTGGATCAGGTAAACCACACACCTGCAGAGCTCAGCTCACACTACTGCTGTTCTGCAGCCTCATTCACCTGTGTGTGTGTGTGTGTGTGTGTGTGTGTGTGTGTGTGTGTGTGTGTGTGTGTGTGTGTGTGTGTGTGTGTGTGTGTGTGTCTCTGCAGTCTGCTGTTGGTTTCGAGTATGTGGGAAAGACGGAGAAACACGCCTCTCAGAAAGGTGAATGGCAGTCTCTTACTCATTATAATATCGTGAGCCTCCTGCAGATGAACAACAGCTGTTTATATTTCACACTAAAGGTCATATTGTGTCTTGAATATCGAGAATAAGAGCTCTGATAAATGACCAAACACGTCAGAGTCCTCTGATGATGAGCATCTGCGCAGTTTTGTAAATATGGCTTCACTACTAGCTCTCAATATCAGCTGCTCATCCTGTGCGTGCGCGTGCGTGCGTTTGTGTGTGTGTGTGTGTGTGTGTGTGCAGATTACTCCACTGGTTTCGGGGGCCGGTACGGTGTTCAGGCTGACCGTGTGGATCAGAGCGCGGTGGGCTTCGAGTATCAGGGGAAAACAGAGAAGCACGAGTCTCAGAAAGGTCAGTCCTCCTCGTCTGTGTCCTGCACGTCTCTGTGTTTCCGGATCTGTCTCTCATGCTGCTCCTCAATCTGCAGATTACGCTAAAGGCTTCGGGGGAAAGTTCGGCGTGGAGACGGATAAGGTGGACAAGAGTGCGATGGGCTTCGAGTATCAGGGGAAGACGGAGAAACACGAGTCTCAGAAAGGTCTGCGCTCTCACCACACACACACACACTCCACACAGCAGACAGACGCGGCTCAGCACAGGCTGCTGCACACTGATGATCAGCAGTACATGCGGGATTATGATGGAGTCAGTGCAGCAGAAACAGCCCACATCACCACACGGCAGTGAATCTGAAGCTGGAGATATTAACATCAGGGTCTTGTGTTCTTGTAGACTATGTGAAGGGCTTCGGAGGGAAGTTTGGTGTTCAGACGGACCGTCAGGATAAGTCTGCGGTCGGCTGGGATCATCAGGAGAAGCTGCAGCTGCACGAGTCCCAGAAAGGTCCACATCCCCACTGTAACACTGATACTCCCACCACTGTACACACACACACACACACACACACACACCGTCTCCTCCTCTCAGTGTGTTCTCTTCTTCATTCTAGATTATTCCAAGGGTTTTGGAGGGAAGTATGGAGTGCAGAAGGACCGAATGGACAAGGTGTGTGTGTGTGTGTGTGTGTGTGTGTGTGTGTGTGTGTGTTCATCATTACTCTACACCTGCTTCATTTCAGTGTGTGTTAACCTGAGACTGGGAAAGAGAAGTGTGTGTGTGTGTGTGTGTTTGTGAGACAGAGAGAGCGTGCCTCAATTTTGTACAGCTGTCTGATTGTGTGTGTGTGTGTGTGTGTGTGTGTGTGTGTGTGTGTGTGTGTGTGTGTGTGTGTGTGTGTGTGTGTGTGTGTGTGTGTGTGTGTGTGTGTGTGTGTGTGTGTGTGTGTGTGTTCCTCAGAGCGCAGGCACGTTTGAGGAGGTGCAGAAGCCGAGTGCTGCGTATCAGAAGACCCGTCCTGTGGAAGCAGGTCAGATTGTAGCTGTGTGTGTGCATTAGTGTGTGTGCGCATGCCTGTGTTTGTGAATGTGAGTCGAGTGTGTGTGTGTTCATGTGTGTGTGTGTGACGGCTCTTCTTCTTGTCGTCTCAGCCTCCAGCAGTGCGAGCAGCATCAAGGCCCGCTTCGAGAACATCGCCAAGCAGAAGGAGGAGGAGGAGCAGCAGCGTCTGGAGGAGGAGCGCAGCCGGCGGCAGGCCAAGGAGAAGCAGGAGCAGGAGGAGGCGCGCACACACATGAAGGTGTGTATCTGTGTGTGTGTGTTCTTATTGACACACACACCCGTCTGACTCTGAGCTGTTTGTGTATTACCTTCCTGATATCAAGAGATTAAAAGTGTGTGTGTGTGTGCGTGTGTGTGTGTCAGACTCAGGAGGAGCCGGCGAGTGTGTGTTCTGTGGAGAACGGCTCGCATGTGTACGAGCTGGAGCAGCACGCAGCAGAACACACACATGAAGAGCCGCCGCAGGAAGACCTGTACCAGAACACAGAGCCCGACACAGGTCAGGAGAACACACACACACACACACACACACATATATATACATATGACCACAGCCTTTACAGATGACTCTAGATGTTCAAGTGTGTGTGTGTGTGTGCAGGAGCTGAGTCGTATGAGTACGCAGAGGATGTGGGCATCACCGCAGTGGCTCTGTATGATTATCAGGCTGGTGAGTGACTCCATCACTGATCTCAGAACAGCTCTTAAACACACTCTAATGATCAGGAGCACACACACATCTGACTGATCTCTCTCTCTCTCTGTGCGTGCGTGTTTGTGTGTGTGTGTGTGTGTGTGTGTGTGTGTGTGTCCAGCGGGTGATGACGAGATCTCCTTTGACCCGGATGACATCATCACCAACATCGAGATGATTGACGAGGGCTGGTGGAGGGGTGTGTGTCGCGGCGCGTACGGACTCTTCCCTGCTAACTATGTGGAGGTCCGACAGTAGACACCTGACTTCCTCCCGCAGAACATCCACACTTCCTGTTGCTTCACCGGTTCAAACTGCCAATAGAGATTTAACGATCACGGAGAAGATCATCCGGTCAGACTGGTGTGTGTGCGTGCGTGCCTGTGTGTGCACTCAATTGTATGTGTGTGAGCGTGCGTGCTCAAGTATGTGTGTACACATGGATGCTCATGTATATGTGTGCGCGCGTGTGTATGCTCAAGTATGTGTGTGCTGATGTGCAAGTATATATGTGTGTGTGTGTGTGCTCAAGTATGTGTGTGTGTGCGTGCATGCTCGACCATGTGTGTGCGTGTGCGCGTGTGCTCAAGTATGTGTTTGCTTAAGTGTGTGTGTATGTGTGTGCGCTCAAGTATGTGTGTATGCTCGAGTATGTATGTGTGTGTGTGTGTGTGTGCGCTCAAGTGTGTATGCGTCTGCTCGAGTGTGTGTGTGTGTGTGTGTGTGTGTGTGTGTGTGTGTGTGTGTGTGTGCGCGTGCGCTTAAGTATGTGTGTGCGCTGATGCTCTAGTATGTGTGTGCATGCTTGAGTATGTGAGTATGCTATCATATGTGAGTGTGTGTGTGTGCACGCACTCAATGTGCTGAAGTATGTATGTGTGCCTGCGATCATATGTGAGTGTGTGCATACATTGTGTATGTGTGAGTGTGTGTGTGAGAGTGGCACACACAGCAGATCTTCCTCCTCCTCCATCTGCAGCTTCATCAGGAGTGTATCAGTGATGTTTGATCTCAAACACAGTAAATGAAGGCCAAAACGTGCAGCGCTCAGAGCGGCCTGCTGAAGGGTGTGTGTGTGTGTGTGTGTGTGTGTGTGTGTGTGTGTGTGTGTGTGTGTGTGTGTGTGTGTGTGTGTGTGTGTGTGTGTGTGTGTGTGTGTGTGTGTGTGTGTGTGTGTGTGTGTGTGTGTGTGTGTGTGTGTGTGTGTGTTCATGTCTCGTTAATCGCGTGTGTGTGTGTATTCTTCTGTGAGTGCATGATTTCTGTGTCTGTGTGTGTGTGTGTTGCTCAAGTATATCCAATGACAATCCACACAGGAGCGGTGGAGTTGATGAAGTGTGTGTGTGTGTGTGTGTGTGTGTGTGTGTGTGTGTAACGGCTTTGCTAATGCTAATCTTCATCTGTGTTTGGCACTTTTAGTTGAGTGTGTGTGCTGTATCTGTGCTGCGAGCGCTCTCTACACGCCTGTTTTATAACAAATATCATTTAAGAATAAAAGATGGACCAAAACTGTGTGTGTTTGTGAGATCACTGACACACACACACACACACACACACAGAGAGGAGCAGCTTTTATTTCTTCACTTGTGATGCGTTACAGACATCATCCACATCAGCTACACAGAGACGCTACACACACACACACACACACACACACACACACACACACACACACACACACACACACACACACACACACACACACACACACACACACACACACACACACACACACACACACGCGCGCGCGCACACAGGGACGGAAGATCCTACAGACTCCATTATAGTGCTGCAGTACAGATATAGTCTAGATATAAACATCATCACAGTATAAATATATTGCTGTCTGGAGTGCGGTGATGATGATGATGATGATGATGATGATCTATCAAATATAACTCTTTTAGTTGAGTTTGGCAAGTCCACACTGGTGGAGCAGTTCCTCCATTATAGTAGTGATATAGAAGGCAGTACAGCTCTATAGTCAGAATACTCTTATTCTAGTGTAAAGATGATCTGCGACGGTTATAAACGCTCTTCTTCTTCTTCTTCTTCTTCACAGTAGCAGCAGTGTGTCAGCAAACATCTGATCTGTCTTCAGCACAGACTCAGCTCATCCTCCCTCTAGTGTCCACACTGAAAGACCTGTGTGGGACTTTTAAAATGACACGAGCGGTGATCTGCACTGTCCATGACCATGGTCCATTTCTCTGACCTTTGATAAATAAGTGTAAATAGCTGCAATGCAAATAACACACGATACACTGCTAATGCCCGCAGCTGAGGTGTGTAGGAATTTAATCTCCTCAAATGAACCACTGATGTCTGAACCAGAACCTGAAATTCAAACCTGTTTTTTACCTGACAGCTCCTCCCCTTCAGTTTAGTACCTGATAGCTCCTCCCCTTCTACATAGTGCCCGATTGCTCCTCCCCTTCAGTTTAGTACCTGATAGCTCCTCCCCTTCTACATAGTGCCCGATTGCTCCTCCCCTTCAGTTTAGTACCTGATAGCTCCTCCCCTTCTACATAATGCCCGATTGCTCCTCCCCTTCAGTTTAGTACCCAATAACTCCTCCCCTTCTGCTTAGCTCCTGATGGCTCCTCCCCTTCTGCTTAGCACCCGATAGCTCCTCCCCTTCAGTTTAGTACCCAATAGCACCTCTCCTTCTGTGTAGTACCCAACAGCTTCTCCCCTACAGGGAGAATGCACTGAACCCCTCAGTTGTGAATCAACCCTCAAATCATAAAATGAGTGAGCCGGGAAAGGTGAGGGGTATTCGTTAGGGGATGCATTTGCATATATTGCATCATTAGTTTTTGCAGTGAGGATAATATAAGATGTTGGTGTAAGCCTGAGTGAATCCAGCATCTCCTCCTGAGACAGCTGCTCTTCCTCATCTCTGCAGGAACACACAGAACACTTACAGACGTGTCAAATGACATATGCCTGGAAATACGCCGTATCGCAGGTAGTAAAGGACTCCCGCTCTGATGCGGCTGGTGTTTTCACAAGTTTCAAGATGTTAAGATGAACTCCTCAAGGCTGATTTATACTCTCGCCTGGGCTGCAGTGATCTGGCTTTCATACTTGATAACAGCAGGGGGCGCCTCTGAGTACCTGTCAAGACGAAACACTCAGTGAATGGATTTAGGGCTGTTACACTTTTAGAAACACACTCGTGAACTTCCCTTCCCTTGTTCCCTCGGGGGAATCCATGCCATGATTTTGAAATGTGTTCCACTTCATCAAGCACATGGGGGACGTTTACATGGACATACCCTCGATCCCTCGATTTTGACAAAGGGAGCGAGTCAGCTTCAGAATGTAATGCGATTGTGACATAACAACAGTGTAGTTACCAAGTACTCAGGGGCTTAGGGCACTCCATTTAAACCCATTCAGATGCTCCGCCAGTAGTGGACACATAATCAATGATGCACATCCAAGGGAACAAGACTGAGGGAAGTTAGCGAGTGAAAAGCTGGATGGGAATGCAGCCTACTTCTATTTGAAATTAATAGATTGTGGATAATATTGGAGGACACTCATGAAAAGGTTTGCTTTTAGTACAGTTGGGGAAATTACTAACTTAGGCTGCATTTTATGGCGGCATGGTGGGGAGCTGAAGGTCTCTGGTTTGAGTCTCGTCTGGGTCAGTTGGTGTTTCTGTGTGGAGTTTGCATGTTCTCCCCGTGTTGGTGTGGGTTTCCTCCGGGTGCTCCGGTTTCCCCCACAGTCCAAACACATGCGCTATAGGGGAACTGATCAACTACACTGGCCGTAGTGTATGAGTGTGTGTCCTGGTCCTCCAGGTTGGGGGTTGATCGTTGGGCTAACAACCCACCTCGTGAAAATTAGATCACCAACATGGTGTGTCTAAACATCAACTTCTATATAAACGGCGCTGGGAGTAAGTAAGACTACATTTTATTCTTTTCTAAAGGACTTCACATTAGCCTGTTTTGTTTGGGGGGGGGCACAACCAGACTCAACATGACGGCATCTGCACCCATAGTGGACTTGCACCAACACTGCAATGATGTCACATTTACCATGCACACCCAGGCATACTGGAGTATAAACCAGCCTTTATAGACTTGCTCCAGAGTGCAGTTCTGACCACTAAACCGAGAACATCTTCGCACAACCTGCCGACAGCAGAAGCAGAGACTGATGAAGAAAACAACAGACTGATCAAGCAGTGTCCAAACCCAGTGGAATCTCCTCTTTATCTGTCCATTAGCAGTTTGAGAGCCTTCTCGATGTTCATGCGGTGGCCCACACGCGTTACCCCCAGATCTACGAGGTCTTCTTTTTGGAGGTTGGGGAGGTGCGAGCCCTCAATGTCATTCTCAAGGAAGGCCTTCTTGTGCTCGGCTAGGTTGAGGGTGTCCAGCCAGTCAGCCACGTCGTGTTTGCTCCAGAGCGGGATGGGTTTATCAGCGAACGGCTTGTCGGCCGCGGCCTGAAAGAGCGTGAGCGGGGACAGAGACTGGCTGCTGACGGAGCTGATGCTGAAACACTGCTCTGCGTTCCCCATGGGTGGAGATGGCAGGCTGAACACATCCGTCAATGTTGGAGATGCAGCAGAGCCGGGCAGAGAAGAGTGTCCAGATCCAGCAGGAGGAGACGCCTGAGGGGGTAAGGGGCTGGAAGACACTTTGTGGATGCGTTTGGTATCTTGAGCCATCCATTCTCTGAGGGAACACACATGCAGAAAGAGCAGTCAGTGGATGAAGACTCATTGGGGTTCATCAGGGAACTCTACAAAGCTCCTTGAGTGTTCAGTACTACATCACTATTCTGTCAATATATGAGGTAATATGGGCAGTATGCGACCAAAATAGACGTCTCAGTTCGTGACCAAAGAGATAAATGACTGTATGCTGGGAATATCCTGGAGTTATTCTTAAGCAGAAAGGATAGGACTGTAAGATTTGTCTTGATCTTTAAGAGCCAAGGACTGAAGTCCAACCCTTATCAAACACACTTGATCCAGCTACTCAAGATGTTCAGGGTTAGCTGGAACTGAAGTCTACAGAAGGGGTTTCCTCCGGGAGTCATGTTAGCCGCACAAGCATCACTTTAATTGTCAAACTTGGAAATACTTTTTTACCACAGAAATGCCCAACTAACAATACAAAACTTTCTTGTGCTGGTCTACAACTGTTGATTCAACAGCTTGAATATAATTATAGGCTATGCAAAGTCATCATTATCTGATTATTGATTATTATTTTGTCAGGAACATTTAATCAAAAACAGAACAGGCTGTTACTGTGCAGCTCACCTTGATCCGATGCTTCTGGAGACTGCAGGTGGGTCGAGAGATCCTCCCTGTTTGGGAAATCTGTCCTTGTTCATGTGCTGAAGTTTGGAGCTGAGCTCATTGATTACATTGGCTTTAGGATCTGCATTGGGTAGGAGTGGGTTTGGCAGCTCCTGGGGGTGTTTCGCGAGTGTTTTACGAGCCTCAGTTTGAGCTACACCACACAGAGGTGGAGGTGGGAGTGGTGGAGGCTCTCCAATAGACTCAATGCTCTCCTGTTTCAAAGGGTCCCTGTAAAAAGCATTGCTTTTATTGATAATGGGTTTAGATTTTGGCTTTGGTGGAACAGGGGGTCGGTCCAGCAGAAAAATCTGCCCATTTGCATAGGTTATACACGCATCCTCGATTCCCTCTGATGACAGCGTAGAGATACTGGACACGGTGGAGATTGTGCTGTTGGCCTCAAAATGAGGATCTCCAGCGCTGTTTCTGCTGTCAGCTTCCTCAATGCCTGAGTCTGTGACCGGCTCAAACATCTCTGGAGGTGGTGGAGGGTAGGCGTGGGATGTCATGCAATTTGAAGCACGAGAATGATGCACGGCCCTTGTTTCATTATTCTTCTTCTGCTTGAGAATCACAGCTACCTGGTCCTCAGGAATGTCGAGGCTGTTGGCAAACTCCAGAGGTGGAGGCAAGGGTTCAGCTACATCGAACTCCTCATCGATATCCACTGAGGTCAGAAGTGGAAGAGGAATCCCAGAGGAAAACTTGCCAGGCTCCTCCATGGGAGTTGTTTGGGAGTTTGGAAGTTTGGAATCACTGGGTTCTCCATCCATAACTGGGGACTCTTCTAGCAGGAATCCATCAGACAGACTGTTCCCCTGCGGCTTGGCCTTATTCAGTGACTGCACCATGAGGAGTCCTGCTGACTTCTGCTGTGAAGTGTTATGAGCGTTCTTTAGCTGCTCAGATGGATTGCTGACCTTCACTGTTTGCCGGCTAGACTCTCTTGAATGTCTAAATAAACCCCCACTATCTTTTGGTTGACCCACTGCTGTGGTAGCGGCAAAGTTGGTTTCAATATTGGACCGCAGCTTGGTGTCTATAAAGAGTGGTTGGTTGAGGTTTGCTTTGTGTGGTTCTCCTTTAGGTGGAGGAAGAGGCGGTAGCACTGGCTCCTTCAGAGCTTTATTTCCAGATGATTGTCCCGGAGCTGGAGGTGAACAAATATCATGAGTCTTCCTCGAAACCTGTTGTTGGAAATCATCATCGATGCCGATGGGACTACCTATATCAGGACACTTCCTGGAGCGTGTTGTCAGAGGTTTAGTCATTGGTTCTGGGATGGTAAAGTCAGTCAAGTTTCCTTCATTTCTTAGTTGCGAGCTCCCTATTAAAGAGGCCGGTGGAGCCATGATGTTTTCTAAACTCTTATCGTTGGCAAACATGCCTTCATCAATGGACATAGACTGGCGTAGGCGGGGAGTAGGGATAAACGGATCCTCATCTCCGAGATCCATTGACAAAAAAGCAGGGGAGTTTTTCCTTGCCTCCAGACGCTTCTCGCGGTCACGCACTGCCCCAGCAATAGCAGCTGCAAAAGGGTTGGAAACGCTCCCATCAGGCCGAAGTTGTCCTGGAGGCTCGGGTCCAGTAGTCTCGATTTCCATGCTGCTTCCTCTGCTGCTTTTGCCACTACTGCTAGTCGAAGGCTCTTTAACAATAATGGTTGGTATTGATATTGAACAAGTCTTCTCGGGACTATCCTCAACGTTTGGCTGCTTGACCAGAATGCCCTTCCTACGGGCTGGTTTTGGTGGGACGTACAGGGGTTTGTCTGAGTATGGATTCTCTGGCACATGCGCCCTGTTGAGGCCTGGATGAGTCTGACAGTCGTACGGCTCAAAGTTTTGCCGATGGTACCCGACTTGGTCTCTTTCTATGGTGTGGCATCTGGCGGCAGAGTTCTGAGTGTAAATGGACTGGTTGGGCTCGTATCCCTGTGCTGTAGACGTGCTGAGCTTGTACGGTGGGGATGGAGGAGAGATGCCAGGTGGTGGAGGAATATCCTCAGATGTGTCCGGCATTGAGAGGCTTCTGGAGAACTTGAGCAGTGGAGGTATCAGGAACTTCTTCTCTTCTCCTGCGATTCCTTGGGAAAGAATTAAGCAACATGTTTAGAATGAAATCAGGAACACATTATTTAATCTTTAGACATACTGCAAGTGACTCTGGAACTATAAGTCAATATGTTCCTAGCATATTCCTTCTGGTCATACTTGAAGGGGTGTTCATCAGACTCATTATATTATATTATATTGTATTATGTTTACGCCACAAGTCCAATGACATGCACTATAGGGGAATTAGGTAAGCTAAATTGTCTATAGTGTACGAGTGCGTGTCCTGGTCCTCCAGGTTGGGGGTTGAGTGTTGGGATAATGACCCACCTTGTTAAAATGAGATGTTACGAAACTCCAACATGGTGCGGCTAAATATCAACTTCAATATAAACGGCACTCAGAGTGAGTGAGTATATATGAATATTATATTATATGAGTGTCACCCTTCTCATTCTTCTAACCTAACCGTCAGATTGGGGTAAGCAATGCCTAAAGTAGATTATGAGAATAAAGTGCAACCATGAAAGCTCATGGAGATTATTACATGTTTTCACATTGTGAAGAGACTATCTAAATCAATCTGTGGATGACTGTGGGTAAAATGATCTCAGAGCAGCCCTGACGAGTGGAATATTTCAGCAAATGTTTACCGACGGACTTCTGTCTTCTCATGGAGCTCTTTGGCAGACGAATATAACCTCCATGGGATCTCCCAGGAACATTCGGAGGAACTACAGCGACCCCTGGCCGTTCAGATGCGGACTGCTGTCAATCAGATTCATCGATTAGAACGTTTTACATATGATCATGCATCATAATTGCAGTCTGACACTGCCGCTCTCACGCAAACTCACATTAAAATCCATGGATGCCAAAAATCGGCTTGAGGGGCGGGACCTGATTGAGACAGTTTTGTCTGCTGAGGATTTTTCATGCATGATCTTCTGTGGCGGAACGGCCTCTTCCACTTTATCTGCAACACAACCAGTAACAATGAATGTGGTGGCCGAGGGTTAATTCTGCAAATTACACTAGTTAATTATATATTCATGATGGTGTGACTGTCATTGGTGGTGCTTCAATGAAGTGGGCGGAGCTAAATATTTTTTTGTGCACTTTGCTCACTGCAACTCTCTGATTGGTGGAATTGTCTGATTGGCATCATGGGTAATGTAGATCTACCAAAACTCCACTATTCAACAAGACTCTCTAAATAAGTTGAATTAATGTCAACAAAAGCAGATGCAGCGGAAACTGATGAACCAAAGTTTTATGTAAGAGAATGAACAGCCTTCATCACACACACACACACGCTATTAAACTATTAAAGACTGGATGTGTGTGACTACGAGGACGTTAAGGACAGTTCTGACTCTTCATATATTCAGGTATTCACTGCGGCATGAAGATAAGCATCAGCTGCAGATCACTGACCCCACCGTGAGCTGGTAAACACAGCGCTCACCGCAGTACTGTAAGGGTAAAACTCACCCGGGTCTTCTAGCTCACAGGTCATGGATTTGGATCTCATGGTCAGGGCAGTGGTGGGTGCTCTTTTGGGTGGAGGAGGCGCTGCGACAACACAAACACACACTCGACTGTTGTTTATTTGAAGTCTGTGTGTACACCAGCATGATCACTGCAGCAGCAGCAGGGTTGAGTTCTGCAGGGAATTCTCCTACCTTTCTTCCGTGTTTTGTCGTCTTTGTCGTCCGGATTCCTGCTCACTCTCACCACTTTAATGACCAGTCGGTTTCCTCCATGTTTGATCATGCTCACCACCTGCCGATGACCCATCTTCACCACACTCTGATGATTGACCTGCAGCACACACACACGCGCACACACACACACATACACACACATACACACACACACACAAACCCACATACACATGTGCACACACAATTAGATAGAAACACACACACATGTGCATACACATGAACTAATTTTCACACCACACACACACACACACACACACCTCACTGTTTACCATCAGAATGAACTGTGGCATGAGCCCCATGTTTAATCTAAAGCGCAGTGATTGAGTGTGCTGGTTCTCAGTGGTGTAGTGAAGCGTGCTGCACTGATGATGAGGAGATTCACCTGCAGTCATTGAACTGAAGTGGGTCATGATGAGCACTGCTCCATCTGCTGGAGCTCCGTCTTCAGCCCGCTGCGCTCTGCTCTCTGCATGTATATTTGATGCAGGCCGTGTGAACATATGCTGACCTGTTTCTCAATCTGCTCCACCGACTTATTCTCAATAACTCATACATGGACCGTGAACACATGGATGAACTTTTTTGTAATATTTGTAATATTTTGTTTTATTATAACACATTTAACAAAAACAGAAGAATACCAGTAAAAAGAAGAGAATAAATAATGCAAAATAATCGACATTAGCCCCCCAAACTGGATATTGGTTCCATAAGCTCTGGAAAACTATTGAATAGAGCAGCAGAACTCATGAAGAACAGCACAACACCTAAACTAATGTGCACACAAGAGTCCCACATCTGTCCCGTTCAGGACATACAGAGGGAGGATTTGACTTCATCTAGTTTTAGAGAAATGAAGGCCACGCATAACTGTCCATTGAGTTAATTTATGTCTCGAGTTTATTGAAGCGTTTTATTCTGGACTGGGCTTCTTATCAGATCTCATCAGCCACTTCATCATTTAAATCCACGGCCAGAGCTGGAGCCTCAAAAACACCAACAAAGCTTCATATCAGATGTCTCGTATTCGGGTTTGAGGACAGCAGATTCAGAATAATATGACTTTCTGGTTTGTTTATAAATTGTGAGATATTTTCCTTTACACAGTTTCTAATCTGAAGACAGCAAAAGAAACGAGACTGCGGGAGAGAAGAGTCATTCTTCCACTGTGCAAAGGATGCAAATGGATTGTCTATGTGCGCACACGTTTTTTGACATTTTGTGTGTGTGTGTGTGTGTGTGTGTGTGTGTACTATCCCGTACCTCAGTGAGGAAGTCTCCGGTGCGCAGCCCCATCAGCCAGGCCACACCACCCTCATCCACAGACTCCAGATACTGCAGCGCTGGGAACGCAGCAGTGGGGATGAACTCCTCGATGGGGGTGTCAGCTGTGGGACACACACACACACACACGTTCAACTGATCATCAGCAACACACCTGCTTCATTAACTCTCATAATGATGATGGAGGACAGAAACAGACCTAGGATACTTATTCTGCCCCTTTAACAAGCTGTAAAGCGTGTCTCTGCTGTCTCTAGAGTGTGTGTGTGTGTTTCAGTTTCAGCACAAGTAGTCTATGCTGACATCATCTTCAGCAGCTCAAACACTCTGATGGCTAATGGACAGACGGCTGCTTCTCACTCAGGCCTGCTGGACATGCTAATGAGATGAAGAATAATGGGCGGGGCTTTCCCCCTCTGATGACGCGTACAAAGGGAAAGCATCAGAGGCTGCTGGAGATACTCACACACTGCATTAAAGTGTTGTGGATAATAGGTGCCCTTTAAAACACTGTGTGTGTGTGTGTGTGTGTGTGTGTGTGTGTGTGTGTGTGTGTGTGTGTGTTTCAGTGAGCTGCTCTTCCCTTGAGCAGAGCTGTGACTCTGCACATAACCAGCCGTGACATCTGACGCTTCACATTAATCAGAGTCACTGCTGTACTGTACTCTACTGTACGCCTGAGAGACCACTGGACCCCTGATCACAGCACATCACACATTAATAGCTATGTTAGGGTAATTAGGGTAAAGTTAGGGTAATTAGGCAAGTCATAATGTATAACAGGGGTTTGTTCTGGAGACAATCCAACACTAATATTGTTAAGGGGGCTAATATTATTGAGCACAGCAGTGTTAACATCTTTATAGAGGAGTTCATTTCCAATCTCTCTGATAGAAACACTTTAATGCCGTCACACTGAACTAAACTAAACTGGCAAATAACAGCAGACTAATGTGAAACTCAGAGCACAGCAGCTGGAGGAGGAACACACACACACACACACACACACACACACACACACACACACACACTCCTGATACACATGCTGAAGCGGACATATGAGAACATCTGAACAACACCACTGAAGTGTTTAGGAGAGGAGTTAAGATGTACAGTGATGATGATGAGGAAGATGAAGAAGGTGATGATGATGAAGATTATGATTACAGTGATGATGACAATGAAGAAGGTGAATATAGTGATGATGAAGATGATGATGATGAAGGTGATGATGATGAATAAAGTGATGATGATGATGATGAAGGTGATGATGATGAATATAGTGATGATGATTATGATGAAGATGATGATGAAGATGATGATGATGATGAAGATGATGATGAATATAGTGATGATGATGATGATGATGAAGGTGATGATGATGAATATAGTGATGATGGTGAGGATGATGAAGATGATTACAGTGATGATGACAATGAAGAAGGTGAATATAGTGATGATGATGATGATGATGATGATGAAGATGAGTCTCACCTTTAGCTCCTCGCAGCACGAACCCGAACCCCTCGCTGTCCTGCTTCTGTAGGACCACTGTCTTCTGCTCCGTCGTGCAGTCACTGTGGAGGAAATGACGCGCGTCACTCAAACCCTTCCTCATCCTCGCCCTCCTCATCCTCGCCGCCGCTGATCATCAGCATGGATCTGTGTTGATCGCTCGCTGAATGACGCGCGTCAGAAACACACGCGCTGCTCTCTCCGGCTCATCCGCCTTTACATAACGCGCCGCGTCACGCGCTTAAATACTGCGTTGCTTTACGCCTGTTTCACACCGCAAGCGTCAGCGGCGCGTGAGCAGAGCGTGAGCAGCGCGTGTGTTTTCGGCGTCCATGTTAACAGATTAGAGCTTTCATACCGCACGCAGCAGCAGCGCGTCAGAGCGAGGCGTGAGCGTCGCCGAAGCAGCAGTGCAGAAACGCCTATTGTGCTCGAAGACGCGGGACTGTTCAGTTAGCAGCGCACAGGTGATCTACAGGTGTGTGTGTGTGTGTGTTTCCGGCTGCAGGTGGAGCTCAGTGTCTGCTTCTGCCTCCGGTAAACATTACAGACACGCTGACTGCGCTGCCTTCATCCAGATACACCCGCGGATTCACCATCATCACACATCAGTAACACTACACTGATGTAGAGTAAATACTGTAGTGTTTATGATCATGGTGTAGTGAAGTCTACTACTCTGTGTACATTAAACTATTGAAGACTCTGAACTCACTGTAGTATTGACTGTAGTGAACTGGTCAGCTCTAATAAATACTGCAGTATATAGTTACTCTAGTGTTTACTACAGTAAAGTCTGGTGTATTGCCACACTAAACAACAAATATTCCTCTCTCTTCACAACGTTTACAACATTTTTATCCAGCGTAAACATTCACCTTCTGATGAGAAATGTGGTCAGAAGTGCACAATCACAATCAAAATAATCATATAATACTATAGCATTAATAACAGAGTAAAGTGCTTCAGTTGATCTACTGTGGTGATTCTACAGTTGCTATGGTAACACAACAACTACAGTAATTGATCTGTTGTGGTGATTCTACAGTTGCTATGGTAACACAACAACTACAGTAATTGATCTGTTGTGGTGATAATACAGTTGCTATGGTAACACAACAGCTACAGTAATTGATCTGTTGTGGTGATTCTACAGTTGCTATGGTAACACAACACCTACAGTAATTGATCTGTTGTGGTGATTCTACAGTTGCTATGGTAACACAACAACTACAGTAATTGATCTGTTGTGGTGATTCTACAGTTGCTATGGTAACACAACAACTACAGTAATTGATCTGTTGTGGTGATAATACAGTTGCTATGGTAACACAACAACTACAGTAATTGATCTGTTGTGGTGATTCTACAGTTGCTATGGTAACACAACACCTACAGTAATTGATCTGTTGTGGTGATTCTACAGTTGCTATGGTAACACAACAACTACAGTAATTGATCTGTTGTGGTGACTCTACAGTTGCTATGGTAACACGACAGCTACAGTAATTGATCTGTTGTGGTGATTCTACAGTTGCTATGGTAACACGACAACTACAGTAATTGATCTGTTGTGGTGATTCTACAGTTGCTATGGTAACACAACAACTACAGTAATTGATCTGTTGTGGTGACTCTACAGTTGCTATGGTAACACGACAGCTACAGTAATTGATCTGTTGTGGTGATTCTACAGTTGCTATGGTAACACGACAGCTACAGTAATTGATCTGTTGTGGTGATTCTACAGTTGCTATGGTAACACGACAACTACAGTAATTGATCTACTGTGGTGATTCTACAGTTGCTATGGTAACACAACTGAACACATGAGTCAATGCTGTAGTGTTCTTGAGCTATAGGGGGCATCATAATCCAGTGTTATTACATTAGTACACTACAGAATCACTGTAGTATTGTGAGTATTGTGTACTGTGAATTATTCCCTCATAACGACACTAATGCGGTGTTTTACGTATGGTTGGCATGGTTGTGCTGAGTGGGTTGTGTCTATAATGTAAAATGAACACACAGAAATCAATAATTGCAGGAGAATGACGGCTCCTCTCTGTGTAAACGCTGGATCACTCCTGTCAGATTTCCAGGTTAAAGGGAGGTGAATTAATGATGAGCTGCTGCTGTTGTTCAGTCATGTTTGCTGAACTGGAGAGAGCAGCTGAAGGCCTGAACACTGTGCAGACGATACAGGACACAGTGCAACAATGCTGTGTATATAGAAACGCAGGAGTCCTCCTCATATCAGTAATCCTATAATAATCCTCATATCAGTCCTATTACTGTAACAGCATCAGCTCAGCATCTCCTGCTGCATTATATAACATGTCCAACACGTTCATTATGTAATTGTCAATAGAAGACATCAGGGGACGCTGCATGGGCAGTACAATAACTGAATATTAGAATAAAATGATCAAGGATTCCAAATCAGTTCAGCTAAATAAGCATTCTCCATTAAACGTCATGATATTAAAACATCTTCAGGTCAAAATGTCAATCTCATATCATGCTAGAATAGTCCTGATAACAGTATAACAGTATACATCATCACTGTTAGTTCAGTCAGTTATTGAGCACATGGAAATATTCACGCATTCATACAGTATATGGTCATAACTCTCATGTTATGCACAGCTCACTGATACATGTTTGATCAGGAGTGTAGAAATATGAAATACATATAAACACAGCACTTTAATAAATGAGTTAATGCAGGCTCAATATTAAATATTGCTGAAGAAATGCAAAACGGAAACACTTTTAAAATGTAAACCAACCTATGCAGATGATAGCAGATGATCTGAAGCATTACTGTAAACTGTTCATCTTGTGACACCGCCATACGTATACAGTTAACGTCAAAATTATTCACCCTCCTGTGCATTATTTATTATATGTCAAAAGTGAAGTTTAACAGAGCAAGGAAATGTTCACAGTATGTCTCATTATATTCATTCTTCTGGAGAAAGTCTTGTTTCTTTAAATTTGCCTGATATAAAAGTCACTTAAAATTGTGTTAAGCTCAATATTACTGGCCTCTTCAGCAATATTAGTGTTGATTGTCTCCAGAACAAACCACTGTTATACAATGACTTGCCTAATTACCCTGACTTTACCCTAATTACCCTAGTGAAGCCTTTACATGTCACTGTAAGCTGAACACTAGTGTCTTGAAGAATATCTAGTCTAATATGATGTGCTGTCATCATGATGAAGAGGAACACATCAGCTATTAGACATGAGTTATGAACACTGTTATGATTATTAATGTGTTGAGAAATCTGCTCTCTGTTAAACAGAAATTAGGGGAAAATAAACGAGGTTGAATAATTCAGGGGTTAATAATTCTGATTTAAACTGCATATAGACCCTGACAGATCTCTCTGTTACAGTAATGTTCTCTCCACTTCACTCTTCACTAGGGTAATCAGGGTAAAGTTAGGGTAATTAGGCAAGTCATTGTATAACAGTGGTTTGTTCTGGAGACAATCCAACACTAATATTGCTGAAGGGGCCAATAATATTGAGCTTAACATGGCGTAGGGCGTGGTGGTCTCACCTGGAGTTGTCCATGCTGTCGTAGGAGCCCACAGTGAAGTGTCTGAAGAGCTTCTTCCTGTCGCTGCGCTCCGCCCGGCTGTCTGACAGCACAAAACACACAAGACAACACTTACACACCAGACATGATCACCTACTCATCCTTTACTCAGTGTGCTACACACACACACACACACACACACACACACACACACACACACACACGGGGAGGTTTCAAGCAGATCAATTTAAAACGCATCCTCTGATCTATTCAGCGTGAGGAAAGAAGCTGATCACTGTGCATGTTTGTGTGTTCCCTCATCAGTGTGCAGTATTACAGCAGTGTTCACTCAGTAGACAACACTCGACTCTCACTACAGTAAAGAGAGGGGGGGTGTGTGTCATGATAAAGCAGCTGCAGGAGTGTAAGAGTGTTTAGCAGGACAGCATTCAGAGGTTTTACAGCTGCTGACTGAAATTGAATTGTTCCCTAAACGTGTTCAGCCGTCATGAAAGGGTCGGGGTCATTTAGACGTCACCAGACCTGAAGACAGAGCATTGTTTAGGGCTTGTCTGCTGTTAAAATGCTGCCTGGGTCACTCTTCATCAACAGGAAGGTTAACTGTTTGCTGTTCCTCCTCTGTCGGGCAGAGCAGTGTCGTGTCAGCAGTGATGCTGTGGATTACTGTATGCTGTTGTTGTTGTCTGACCTCTGACCCGGCCGTTGCGGTGCAGGCTGCTGTTCTCTCCTCCTCCAGCGTGTGGCAGACAGGAGCGCACCAGCAGCACATGACGACCAGAGGTGGCGCTGTAGAGCTTCCTCCTGCTGCTCGGCACACACACACGCCCGTTAGGACTGCACAAACAAACACACACACACACACACACACCGCATGATGAACACACACTCACAGTCACAGTAAGTTGATTTGTGTGATGTAGAGAACATTAAAGAAATACACGTGTATAACATTACTGCCAAAATGAGTGAGTGTGCTCTCTGTTCTCTGATATCTACATAGTGTGTGTGTGTGTGTGTGTGTGTGTGTGTGTGTGTGTGTGTGTGTGTGTGTGTCTGTGTGTGTGTGTGTGTGTGTGTGTGTGTGTGTGTGTGTGTGTGTGTGTGTGTGTGTGTGTGTGTGTGTGTGTGTGGCGGAGGAAAATGAAAATAATCTCCAGAAATTGTTCATTAGCTTAATAATCTATTCATTAAACACCCCTAGAATCATTCATTCATTTATTTTGCTTTGGCTTATGAATGAACCGCCAACTATTCCAGCCTATGTTTTACACAGTGGATGCCCTTCTAGCTGCAACCCAGTACTGGGAAACACCCATACACACTCATATACACACACACTCATACACTACAGCCAGTGTAGTTGATCAGTTCCCCTATAGCGCATGTGTTTGGACTGTGGGGGAAACCGGAGCACCCGGAGGAAACCCACACCAACACGGGGAGAACATGCAAACTCCACACAGAATTACACAGTGAGTGAGTTGCATCATTTGACAGTGCTGTTGTGCATGTGTAAGTCGCACCATTTAACGGTTGCACTGTAGTTGTGCTTGCTTGCATGTGTGTGTGTGTGTGTTTGAGTGTGTTGCACCATTTGACAATACTGAGTTGTGTGTGTGAGTGTGTGAGTCGCACCATTTAACAGTCTTGCTTTGCATGTGTAAGTCGCACCATTTGATGGTGTCGCTGTAGTTGTGCTTGCATGCGTGTGTTTGAGTGAGTTGCACCATTTGACAGTACTGCTGTGTGTGTGTGTGTGTGTGTGTGTGTGAGTCACATCATTTGACAGTACTGCTGTGTGTGTGTGTGTGTGTGTGTGTGTGTGTGTGTGTTCGTGAGTCGCACCATTTGACAGTACTGCTGTGTGTGTGTGTGTGTGTGTGTGTTCGTGAGTCGCACCATTTGACAGTACTGCTGTGTGTGTGTGTGTTCGTGTGTGTGTGAGTCGCACCATTTGAGCGTGGTGCTGCTGCTGTGCTCGTCCTCCAGGCTGACGGACAGTGATCTGCTGTTGCTCTTCATCCTGCCGCTGCGTCCGCTGGTCATCATCATCATGCGCATGCGTGCGCCCGCGTCTCTCTGCATCTGCTGCAGCTCTGGGCTCACGGTGCGCTCCGGGACATTGATGTCACTGCTGGAGCGCAGTAGAGACCGGGACATACACACACCGCTGCGGGGCAGGGGCCGGCGACCACGGGAGGCTGACGGGGTGTCTGAGAGACCCACTGACACACAGAAACACACACACAAACACACACACACACACACACACACACACACACACACACACACACACACACACAGACACAGAGAGATGATGAGCATAAGGAATCACATCAGTCAGTAAAGGCACAGTTCCCCCTGTACTGTAAATGCAGGAGTATCCAGCCAAGACACGCAGACTCAGACATGCAACCTCACATACATGCACTCAATACAGCTGGTGATGTCACTGTGATGGGCGGGGTTAGGGGCGGGGTTAAGGGGTTGCCATTAGAACCATTGCAGGCACTCTCAGCTTGCATCTGCACCCATCTGCAGCTGGAGGCTTCTCTAAAGTCTGTCGTCAGTTCCTCATCCACAAACAAAGATATTCTGAAGACTACAGAGATGTTCTAACTCCTGCTCAATGTCTGCTTTTCCAGCATTCTGCTGAGTATCTTCATTTGTGTTTAACAGATGGAACTCATAAAGGTTGAGAAGCACTCAAGAGTGAAGAAATGACGAGGAAATGTTGAATTTGGGGTGAACTGCCCCTTTAAATCAGTTCCTTCAGCTCATATTCTAGTTTTAATCCTCCGGTTTCACATGTCTGTTCTTCATCATGTTAGTTATGAATCCCTTTATAGTCTTCATCATCAGTGTTTGGACACAAAGAAAGCCTAATGTCAGATTATAAGTAATGTCAACAACACCGCGTTCACCATGCTCCATCCAGTATATTATACAGTGCAGGCCTGCAGGAGAGTTGAAGGTGTTAAAACAACACAAAAGTTAACAAAAACCTAAAAATGTATAAAATAATAAGATTAAAATAATAAATCAAACATATTATT
The DNA here is from genome assembly GCF_049306965.1 of Danio rerio. NCBI lineage: Eukaryota > Metazoa > Chordata > Actinopteri > Cypriniformes > Danionidae > Danio > Danio rerio. Next base: position 53,954,345 of record NC_133193.1, on the reverse strand, counting down.
ATTGATATAAACAAATGAACACAATATTATAAAGCAAACTAGAAAAAACAGTATTAAAATAATCTGACAATTATAATTAAAACAAAAATAAATGAGTGCATGCAGTACTGTAATGGAAGGAATGAAACTGTAAATGGCAGTACTGACAGTATGATCTATACAGACGCTGTTCATATTGTAGAATAGGAGAAGCATAATGAAAAGCTCCGGTGTAATGTTCAACCTGTACAATGATTATTAAACTGATGACAGAGCATGTGTCTGCATTACTATTCAGCTCAGTCAAGATTATAACTGCCTGCAGATGAGTGTACAGTACTTCAGTCTTCATGATCATTTATTTATCATTTAGTAATTGATATTCAATAACAGTAATATTATATTAAGTGGAATGGACAGCAGCCAGCTCTTGTGTTGCATTAGGCTGGAAGGCGTCATTTTTCTCCACACACTATAGGCAGATCAGTGCTCATCTGCTTAATATGAGCTCCATCATCTGGAGTCAGGTTTACAGCATGCTAAAATGTATTTTAAAACTAGTTTCAGAAGACTGGATGGCCATGTGTGTGTGTGTGTGTGTGTGTGTATATATATATATATAATTTTTTATCTGCTAAAATCACCAAGACATCATTTATAAAAAGGATTAAAACAACTTTCACACATGACATGAGAAAACTCAAATGCACATTAACTGGTTGGCTATGAACTCTTTGGCAGTGTGTGCTCCGGCTCTCTCATCTTCACAGTACTTCACTAATGCTAGTGCAGAGGACAAACATACACACAACAAACATGAGCAGAGCGACAGTACAGCTGCAGTACACTAACACACAAACTGAAACAAGAGCTGACATTCAGCTCACAACAAACTCATCTTCTGAAGGATAAAAGACAACTGAGATGGACTGTGGCCAAACAAACAAACAAACAAACAAACAAACAAACAAACAAGCAAACAAACAAACAAACAAACAAACAAGCAAACAAATCTCACAACTTTTCAATGTGTTTTTATCCATTTTGGGGTAAGAAACAGATTTAATGTTCACTGAGTTTATTTTTAGTATTTCATCAAAAGACTGTGATGTCTTTGAACCATACTACACCAAAGTACCGGAGTTCATTTGTTGTGATTCTACAGTTGCTATGGTAACAACAAAACAACTACAGTAATTGATCTGTTGTGGTGATTCTACAGTCGCTATGGTAACAACACAACAACTACAGTAATTGATCTGTTGTGGTGATTCTACAGTTGCTATGGTAACACAACAACTACAGTGACTGATCTGTTGTGGTGACTCTACAGTTGCTATGGTAACACAACACCTACAGAAACTGATCTTCAGAAATCAGACTAAACCTGTAGAACTGAAGCTGAACAGAAGCACACACAGCACCTCTACGTTCTCAACAATAAGAGAAATGAAAACCCACCGCACACAAGAATCTTAAAGTGACAGAACACCCTACAGAGTAAATGTCCTCAGGATTTAACTCTGGTTTCCAGTGAGTGGAATAGTTTGGTACAAGTGTTTTGTATGTAATTGTAATTAAATGACTTAAAATGAATCACAGTTATTTTGTAACTAATAATGACTCGCAACACTGATTATTATTTTTATATGTATATAAAATTTTATATATTTTTTATTGTATATATATTTTATTTTGTAACATGCATCATAAATGATCAGAGACTTGTTTAAAAAAACATTTAAAAACATCTGTGAAACTGACAGTAATAAATGACAGCGGTGGTTGCCAAAATGCAAGCATTACAATACAGTAAAAATGTTAAACACGTCTAAACTTTATGGTAAATTACAGTATTTTGTACACTTTCATGGTAAACTATGGTAAACTAGTTTTTGCCAGACACCGATGTTTTAAAGTACTAACATTTGCACAACCATAAGCAAGATGTGGATGACAAAAATTAAACAGAGGGGTGAATACTTCTGACTGCAACTGCAGTGTTTGAGGAGTGTGTTTCAGATGTGTGTGTGTTTCTGACGCCTCCACTGTCTGCTCTATCCTCCACATGGTGAACACACACACACAGCGCAGGATTTTGAGGGAAATCTGTGTGTTACGTAACGCTTGGAGCAATCAGTGTTTTCTCAAGAACACAGGATCAGGAGTGGGATCAATGAAAATCTGCAGAAAATCCTCTGTGCGAGTTTACAGAGACTGAAGAACAGCAGAAACACACACACACACACACACACACACACACACACACACACACAGCAGTGGCCGCAGCATCTCCATCTGTCCAGCACAATCACACACACAAACACACACAGACACACACACACACACACACACACACACACACACATGTAACATCTCTATTCATCTACTAAACACACACTGAACACACTGTCAGATCTGCTGTTCTGCACACATGTACAAGCTGTAAATGGGTCTCTATGTCTCTAGTGTGTGTGTGTGTGTGTGTGTGTGTGTGTGTGTGTGTGTGTGTTTGAGTTGAGAACAGCACACAGATAATGTTCTCCAGCTCTCTGAAACTGACCCTTTCAGGCTTTGATCCTAATTGTGGTGTTTTGGTGACTGTCGCTTTAAATTCAAATGAGATTGTGCTCTTTTCTGAAGAGGGCGGAGCTACAGATGCATATGTAAGAGCATATTGACAGCTGTAAATCAGCAGTGTGTGTGTTGTGAGCGCTGGTCAGGTGTGTGTGTGCTTCAGTGTGTGTTGATGCTTCTGTCAGTCTATGCACATTACACACACACACACACATTTCTCACATTACACACACACACACACACACTCTAACACTACTCTAATGCTCCAAAATGTCATCACTCATCACCAGCAAAACAGAAAAGTGAGAGAGCGCTCTTACTCAAATATATCAGAGAATAAGTGCTGCTGTTATCTGGGATTGTGTTTCAAATCATGAGCAATAATTCAGATGATCAGTCCTGGGTGTTGTGCGGTCAAACTGTGCCTTTCAGTAGGTCAACATATGCTTATATTTCTGAATATTGCAAGATTTTTGGACACTGAATCTACAAAACTAACACTTTATTGCAAATCAATAACAGAAATGAAGGATTTAAAACACTCATTCATTCATTCATCCTCCTTCAGCTTAGTCCCTTTATTCATCAGGGGTCGCCACAGAATGAACCACCAACTATTCCAGCATGTTTTACACAGTGGATGCCCTTCCAGCTGCAATTCATCACTGGGAAACACCCATACACACACACACACACACACTCATACACTACGGCCAGTGTAGTTGATCAGTTCCCCTATAGCGCATGTGTTTGGATTGTGGGGGAAACCGGAGCACCCGGAGGAAACCCACACCAACACGAGGAGAACATGCAAACTCCACACAGAAACACCAACTGACCCAGCTGAGGCTCAAACCAGAGACCTTCTTACTGTGAGGCCACAGTGTGACACCACTGAGCCACCATATTTAAAAGATTAAAACTTCATGTAAGCTTCATGTCTTCAACATCCACACCTGCACAGAGTAACAGACTGCACGATGCAGTAACTAACATCAGCTACATTACTGTTGCTTTGCACTACTGTAGTCGACATATGCAGCATTATTCTACAGCATCACCACACATGCAGATTTACAGCTGTGCAGAATCAGAGATGGCTGATGACACACCATGCACACAGATGGAAATGACCACCATGCAGAACTATGCTGCACACAGACTGAATTTAACAGAAGAAGTTCTGAAAGTCAACATTTAAAGCCTGCACACACCCTGCGTCCTGGAGCACAGTAAACAAGGATAAAGTGCCAGATGAAGATTACTGAAGCAGCAGAAAACTGCAGATCAAACTCTCACAGCTCAAACATCTGAGAAACAAGTGAGGAACAGTCATTCAAACTAGATTTACAGCTGCGCTGCTCTTCTGTCTTTGACCTTCATGCATGCACAGCCCTTTAACTAGCCCACCAAGAAATAAACATGCTTGGGTTGCATTTCTTAACCCTAATGCATTTTTTCAGCACATCCAGCCTGATCTCACGAGGAAACATGAGCATTTTACGTTTTGCCAGTTTAGTGGCTAATTCGTACAAAATCTTACGAGTTCAGTTGTACGAAATTGTACGATTTTAAAAAGGAGGCGTGGCACCTGACCCCACCCCAAACCCAACCATCATTGGGGGATGAGCAAATCGTACACATTTTTTTTAGGACGACAGTATCTCCAGCAGACGAAATATCCAAAGATGCTCAAGATAAAATATAGTGTGTTTACAGGGGAAAAGGTTTTAGTTTTTTACCCAGACTTTTAAAAGAAAATATTTAGATCAGCAAACACAATACTGTGATACTGTGAAACTGTCATATTTACATCTAAAGTTCATAAGTAAATAAAGTAAGTAAATCATACCATCAGAATCTTACACCGGCCCATGCCTATTGGTTGAGGTGTCAGTTTTTGGTAAAATACCGGAATTAATCCATATGAAAAATCTGAAAATATGAAGCTGAAGACCACATTTATAAAAAAAATTGAAAAGAAAACCTTAAGCCTAACCTTTATTTTTTAAAAGTCTGGCATGATGTAACCCCGCCGGTCCTACACCACCCAACCTGCTCCGAGCTGGAATCAAACCAGCAACCTTCCGCATGGGAGTCGGTTGCTCTATCAAGGAGGCTAAAGACCATGGCCCCGAGCATCTGTCGCTAGAGCAGCTTTAGAGGTCAGAGGAGTGAGCTTTACCTGCACAGCTCTTCACTAGCTGGCCTCCACTACTGGACATATTACAGATTCTCATTCAACAAGTTTTCCCGTTGTTTTTTCCAGTGTAGTAGAGCAACAGGGTTATATTTGTTTGATTTATTTTTGTGAGCCAACAATGCTGTGTGCATGAGCTGTTATTTAAAACAGTAAAATCATGGTCAACCGTTTGGAAAAGGGGCAGTCAAAGGGACAGAGTAGATTTTGTGAAGTTACTATGGCATAATCATAAGGTTTTTTTTTTCACTTTCGCCAATTGGTGAAGTTTTGCCCTCTCCGCTGTCGCCGCTGGTTTGCATGGTTTGGGTTCTGTAGAGCTGCGCATCCATTGATTTGCTCTTCAGTGTCTAGACCCTCAATAGAGATTATTAAACCACACCGAACTGAGCTGAACTGAACTGAAACACTAAAAACTGAACTACACTGTTCCAATTTACTATGATTATTTATGTGAAGCTGCTTTGACCCAATCTACATTGTGAAAGCGCTGTACAAATAAGGTGAATTGAATTGAACACAATGCAGTAACTAACATGAACATGAACATCAACTGAATCAGAAACTCTTCACAGCACTGCTGGTGTTGTTGATTTCCACTAAAGTATTCGACAAATCAAACATTCCTGTAGAGCAGCACCGTAAATGCACACTTCCATATTTTCAGCTTTACACAATCAAAGATGGCTGACGACTCAAATGACCCAGCGAATCTACGCATGATGCACACAGACAGAACTGAATAAAAAAGATTAAAGTCAAACCAGTCGAAACACAAAACCTGCACACAGCCTGCTCTCTCGTGCATGAAGTAAATGTGAACCAAAGCAAAACAGTGTCAAATCATTGGCAGAATAGCACTCTGCACACGGGCACAGAGTAGATGTTCATCAGTTACTATTAAAGGATGGAAGACAGTAACACAGACTCTTCACAGCACTGCTGCTGCCTCCTCTAATGCAGGCGACCAATGCAACATCAACACAAATGCAGATTTCCATAATTATCAGCTTTGCAGAATCAAAGACAGCAAAAGAGAAATGTTAAAGTCAACATGACAAAACACACAACCTGCATTCTGGAGCACAGAGCACACACAATAAAGTGCTGGACACTGCAAAACACACTCTAACTTCCAGTGTTCATCTAGTCTCTGCTCCAAATATCTACAAAAACACTAAAATCAAGAAGCATTTTCTAGACAAGCACAAAAATAATGTGAATAAACAGAGTTTTTCCTTAAACAAGCTCAATAATCTGCCAATGGAGTAAACGGAGTAATCTTATGTGAAAAGGAGAAACTGGATTACTTGACTTCCCCCACTGCAGATTACTGAGCTCAGTTTAAAGAAAACTCAGCCGTTATTCTGAAAACAACACTACTCAGTTCTGGTCTAGAAAATGTTTCTTGATTTCAGAATGTTGAGGTATTTGGACCGAAACGAGAGGAAAACTCCAGCAATTGTAGCAGCATCATAAGCGGAGCGGAGCGGACCGACCTCTGCAGGAGAGTGTTTGCAGGCCTGTGGTGCTGGATTGAGAGTGGGAGAAACACACACCTCTCTCCGCCGTGCAGCAGGCAGAACCCATGGCCGTCTCTGCTACATCCCATCCCCGAGCATGAGCTGCGGCTCCAGCGAGCGTCTGCGGAGCGTCTGATGCTGCGCTGAAGATGATGAGCTCATAATCCACTGCTGTCGCCACTTGCGGCTTTTTTTCATTTAGTCTGCAGGACAGCTGTGGGCCGCTCCGGGAAACAATCACGGATTATGCCTCCTCAGATATTTATTTCTGTTCCTTTTGATTGATTTATTTATGTGAAGGCCATAATCCAGCTCTCACTCCACGCTGCTTTAGCATTTAAAGAGAAAACTATACTGCTGAACTCACGGCAATACAGCATATATACTGTCCTCCACAAAACACACATGGACATCTGATGTGTTCTATTATTTACTACGCTGTGTAAATCAATGCTCCAGCTACTACTACTAAATGTTTACCATAGTGAACTGTGGAGTATTGTAGTGTAATATGTCCTATAGTACAGTATGGGTCATTTGTTTATATTACTATAGTTATTATCATAGCAACTGTACAATCAACACAACCGATATATTACTATATTTGTTAAGTTACCATAGCAACTGTAGAATCACCACAACAGACCAATTATTGTAGCTTTTGTGTTACCATAGCAACAGTAGAATCACCACAACAGATCACTGTAATTGTTGTTACCATAGCAACTGTAGAATCACCACAACAGATCAATTACTGTAGCTGTTGTGTTACCATAGCGACTGTAAAATCACCACAACAGATCACTGTAATTGTTGTTACCATAGCAACTGTAGAATCACCACAATAGATTGATTACTGTAGTTGTTGTGTTACCATAGCAACTGTAGAATCACCACAATAGATTGATTACTGTAGTTGTTGTGTTACCATAGCAACTGTAGAATCACCACAGCAGATCAATTACTGTAGTTGTTGTGTTACCATAGCAACTGTAGAATCACCACAGCAGATCAGTTACTGTAGTTGTTGTGTTACCATAGCAACTGTAGAATCACCACAACAGATCCATTACTGTAGTTGTTGTGTTACCATAGCAACTGTAGAATTGGCCGCCAGATTAATTTACTATAGTATGGCTCAAAAACACTACAATATTTACTAAGTTAAGTTACGGTAGTATTGTTGATGTGAGCGAGTGGTGTAATGTTGTGGTAAAGCTGTGCGTCTGTAACTCTTCTGTCCTTCAGATGCAGCGGCGCAGATCTCTTGAGCTGAGCTGTGTCTGGATTCTGGAATCAGTCTTAATCCTGCAGTTCCTGGATTAGTTCACTGCTTCTTTCACATTAAGACGTGCCCTATTTGCTAGTACACACTGCTGTGAGTAGGGATCAACAGCTGGCTTTGGGTTTGTTCTTACCTGGTTCAGGGTCTCTGTGGTTCTTGATGAGCTCCGCCAACTCGAAATTCCCAGAGATTAAAGCAACCTGAAACACCAGCAGACGGGAAACCCACGAGAGTGCAGCTCATTCAGTGTATTTACAGTCACGTTACTGTACAGCACACACCCGCCTGAGATGAGGAGTGCTCTATATTCAACACACACACGTGCGCACGAACGCACACACATGCGCGCACACACACACACACACACACACACACACACACACACACGCACACACACACACACACACTCAGTTCAAATTCATTCATTCATTCTCCTTTAGCTTAGACCCTTTTTTAATCATTGGTTGCCACAGTGGAATGAACCACCGACTATTCCAGCATATGTTTTACACAGCAGATGCCCTTCCAGCTGCAACCCAGTACTGGGAAACACCCATACACACTCATTCCCACACACACACTCATACACTACAGCCAGTGTAGTTGATCAGTTCCCCTATAGCGCATGTGTTTGGACTGTGGGGGAAACCGGAGCACCCGGAGGAAACCCACGCCAACACGGGGAGAACATGCAAACTCCACACAGAGACACCAACTGACCCAGCCGAGATTCGAACCAGCGACCTTCTTGCATTGTGAAGGATACTCATATCAAATAAATGGCTGACTGAAGTTATCAGATCACAATCAGACAGAACTCTTAGTTACGCTCTCCTAAAGTCTGAACATGTTTACCTCACCTGAACCCATCAATCAGCAGCAGAGTGTGTGTGTGTGTGTGTGTGAGTGTGTGTGTGTGTGTGTGTGTGTGTGTGTGTGTGTGTGTGTGTGTGTGTACAGAGTCCGGTTATCATGAGTGTATCAGGTCAGATGATATCACTGAACGACACAAGATTAAGATTAATGTTTCATAACGGTTTCTCTGTCAGACTGCACTCAACACTCAACAAGAATAAACAGTACACCAATACTGAAACCTGCACACTAAACCACTCAGACCTGATTTCACAATGAATCAGAGATTAATGCACTTTAAATTAAATACTAAATTATGACGTGGAATTTCCTCCAAAACATACCAAAATAAGCTTTGATTTATGAACAACTATTATAAGAACAGAGTGGAACAGCCGCACTACAGCAGATGAATGGAGGAGCGGGGAGCTTTAACGTCTCCTTGAGGTGATTATTGTCATTCTGCTCAGTTTCTTCTAATGTGCTTGTCTGAGTGGATCTGCACATGCGTGTTTCTGCTGTAATCCTAAGAGGACTTCCACAGGAGATTTGTACCTCACCATCTGTAGCCTTTAATCACAGTTCATCCACAAACTACTGGATCACACACACACACACACACACACACACACACACACACACACACAAACACACACACAAACACACACACACACACGCACACACACACACACACACACACACACACACACACACACACGCACACACACACACACACACACGCACACACACACACAAACACACACACACACAAACAGACGCACACATACACACATAAACATACAGGCATAAACACACACACACACTGAAAAACTGCTTTTCTCAGAGTTTTTGCATCGTTTTAGTCTATATATCATACAATTCTTCACTCAGTCAGCATTTTCTACACAAGCACAACATTATGAACAATATTCTCCTGTTTTAGAGACAAAATTAAGTGAAAAAAGTGGAACCAAAATAATCAAATTCCAAAGGGGAAAACAAGAATATGCAACTTCACACAGTGTCAGATTATTCTGCTGATTTAATTAAATCTCTCCTCAATCTGACTCATTATTCCTGAACTCAACACTATAAGCTGTGCTTGTCTAGAAAATGCTGAGTTAAGAATTTTGAGATATTTGGACTACACACACGCACACACACACACGCACACACACACACACACACACACACACACACACACACACACACACACACACACATTACACTTGCATCACTGTCTCATTCACACTCTCCTCCTTTCAAAAGCCACGCCCACACTTCAACATCCAATCAGCAGCCAGCACACTGGACCGAGCCCATCCCACATGTCTATTTCATGCTATTTTTATATCAACACAACACAAGAGCAGATCTGCTCCATTCTGACTGTAGAGGAGTGAGTTTCACACACATCAGTGTCCTCTGTGAACGTGTGTGTGTGTGTGTGTGTGTGTGTGTGTGTGCTGCTTTACCTGAAAGGGGCTCTGGCTGCTGTAGTTCTTCATGTCTTTATCAGCTCCTCTGAGCAGCAGCACATGAGCACACTTCTCCTGCGCAGAGGCAGAGCGCAGCATTCAACACACTGTTAAAGGGAGAGTCTTCCTTCTGTTGAGCACAGGAAGGAGACATTTTGAAGAATGCTAAAAACCGGTAACTATTGACTTCCATAGTAGAAAAAAACAAATGGAAGTCAATGGTTACAGGTTTCCAACATTTCTCTAAATATCTTCCTTTGTGTTGAACAGAGGAAGGAAACTCAAAGTGGTTTAAAACTAGTAAAGTGTGACTAAATGATGACAGAATTTTCCTGCTTGTGTGTACTGTCCCTTTAAGAATTAAGTGTGTGTGTGGCTACATGTGAACATCTCATATGTGCAATATCTTCTTTAGGTCAGTAGTGAATTAAAATAACATCATGCAGTGTGTGTGATTCCTCTTGTTTGGGTTAAATAAGCTGAACATGTGCAAAAGTTGTAATGTTGCCGAACACACACCTGGTTGTAGAGTGCGCAGATGTGCAGAGGTGTGTTTCCTGAAGCGTTCTGCGCGCTCATGTCTGCTCCGTAACACAGCAGATGCTCCAGGTGCTCGACGTAACCATGACGACACGCCTGTCAGAAAATACACACACACATATGCCTAAACACACATGCACACATATAACATGCGCATGTGTGTGTGCATCGAGTGTATATCTGTGTTTGCACATGTGCATATTTGTATGTGATGTGTGTGTGTGTGTGTGTGTGTGTGTGTGTACTTGTGTCAATGTGCATGTGTACATGCATTTGTGTGTGTAGTATGTATGTGCAATTATGTGTGCATGAACTTGTGTGCATGTGTGTGTGTGCACGTGGTTGAGCACTGATATGTGCGTATGTGCATGTGTGTGTGTGTGTGTGTGTGTGTTGACCTGGTGTGTCTCCTGCCAGCCGTTCTCGTCCTGGCAGCAGAGAGCAGTGTTGGCGTCCAGCAGCAGCTCACAGCAGTGTGTCTCTCCACCGGCCGTCACTGTGTGGTACAGAGCCGTCAGACCACGACTGTCCTTAGAGTTTGGAGACGCTCCGAGATCCAGCAGCGTCTGAAGCAGGGAAACACCCACCGTAAACAGACGCTCAGTCTCGGTGTGCTTGATCACGAGTTCTGCATCAGCTGTGTTTAAAGTCTGCATCAAATCTAACTTTACAGCCAAACCCCAGCAAACAAAGCAAGAGGTGTGTGTTAATCTGAAGACTCTATTCTCGTGCACCTTGAGCGCGTCCTGGTTTTTAGCGCAGGCTGCTTTATGCAGAGCCGTCATGCCGTCTTTAGCCCTGAAGTCCAGATGAGCTCCTCCGTTCCTCAGCGCTTTAATAAACTCCACCATACTCTCCATCTGCACCGCCAACGTCAGCGGAGCCTCTGAAACACACAACACACACCACTGCACATCACCACACACCTCCACACAGCAGATCCGTCTCATACACACTGCAGAAATCATCAGCGCAGTGAGGGCATGGCACAGTGTTAGTAAGATGTGCTCACTGTGATGAAGACACATACAGGAGGAAACGACAGAGGAAATGAAGCAGTGAAGCACGTGCAGGACCGCTGTGTGATGCAGGACAGCTCGGTGTTTCTCTGTGCTGTACCTCCGCTCTCAGAGTCCTGGTAATTGGGGTCCAGTCCTTTATCCAGCATTCTGGACACTTTCTCCAGCTGACGATGCAGGATGCAGTCCATGAACCTCCTCAGGTTGGCCTGACAGAGACAAAAACACACAACCAAGACACAACTCATTCATTAATATTACAATATCAATCAATACATTCAATTAATGATCAAAAACACAAACTCAGCATGATGAACAGACACAGAGGAGTGTGAGAGGTGAAAAAGAGTCAAGAGATCCTGACCTGGAAGGAAACTTAATAAATAAAT
>NC_133193.1:53912500-53937500 GCF_049306965.1 Danio rerio | reverse complement strand
CGCTTCTTCATCTTTTGTTAGTCTCTTTCTAAAAAAACAGGCATTCAGTAACAGCATTACATGCAAGAATAAAAGCCAGGCAGGCTGAGTTCACCTGAAAGTCGTCCTGCTGTCCGCTTGAAGCCAGGAGGAGAAGCTGTTCATCGGTCACTAGATTCCCATCAGACTGAGTCCTTACACATCCCTCATGTCTCTTTAACAGAGCGTCTGATGAAAGATGAGATATTACAGCAAACACATCCTTTAAGCAAATATCAGCAGAAAAGCTTGAGAGAGAATCCGAAATGCGTGAGAAGTAGGTGAGATATTATTAAAGCGCATCCAGAGTTGGTCCTGTGCAGATGATTCAGTTCGGGCCCCCAGTGACTCTCCGAACAGCCACAAATAACTCAGTAGAGCAGCGAAGTCAAGAGAGTCTGAGACTTGAACAACAGCCACACGACTCACAGCGAGACTCACGGACACACTCAGAACACACAAATCCACAACATCAGCTTTATTAGACTGAGAGCACTATCTGTAAATGACAAGAACACATCTAACCTGTGAAGCATCTATAACTGTTTAAAGATGCATATTATGATCTGCTGTGTTACCATAGCAACTGTAGAATCACCACAACAGATCAATTACTGTAGTTGTTGTGTTACCATAGCAACTGTAGAATCACCACAGCAGATCAATTACTGTTGTTGTCGTGTTACCATAGCAACTGTAGAATCACCACAGCAGATCAATTACTGTTGTTGTCATGTTACCATAGCAACTGTGGAATCCCCACAGCTTTACTTCAGTACTGCTAGTTTACTATAAGTTACTATAGTACTGTGTTTGTCATGTGGTGATAGAGTCGGTGTCGGTGCTGGATGACTGTGGTATAACTCTCTGTTTCTGGGCTCGCTGTGTGTTCTTATCATGATCACGTTTGCATGCAGCAGCTTCTAACCTGAGACTGGGCTCATTTGAAACTGGGCCATTATTTAGGTCAGTGAGAATCTGAAACAGAAGAACAGACAGGAGGACTGCAGATATGATCATGTACATTACATGAAGCAGCGTAACACCCAGACCCATGATCAATCCACCTGCACAGATAACACACTCAACCTGCTTCATGGCTGATTTTTGACTCTGTGATTAGAAGTGAATGTAAGTGTGTGAAATAACACAACACACACCCAGGAGATGTTCAGAAAGAAGATGATCAGAGCCGTATGGATATATTTACACAACATCTGCAATTCAGTGCAGATGCTCTGAATGCTTCAATGCTCTATTAATATGTATTGATTATAGTTGAAACTAGACTATATAGATCTCACTCTGTGTGTGTGTGTGTGTGTGAGAGAGAGAGTAAAGGTTAAATGGTATTACAGTACAGAATGAGTCTTTCTACATTATCCTGAACAGTATAAACATTGGTGTAATGTGTCAGATAAGGGAACAGAGAGGACGGTGCCTTACACATGTAAATATCAAAGGAAAAACTTTGAGAAAGCAGCAGAATATAAGCATATTGAGATATAATCAATCCTTCTTGAGTTATAAGCATGCAAACTCTGAGAAAAATAATCAGAAAGTATTTCTCCCATTAAAATAAAAGGCTTTACTATTTGATACCGATTACAACAGATTATTTTTTACACACAGAGCTCCCAACCTCTCATTGCCGTTTTGGCTTCTCCTCAGCTAACACAATGTTTCCATAACGCCTCAGTCTCATGCTATATTCATATTCTCAGAAAGATCTTTTAAATGTGATTAGAACAGTTTATTCTAATTATATTAATGTACTAAGAACGTTAAAATGTTCACGAGAATGTTTTAAAAACATGCATTTAGGAAAGTGTTGCCTGCTAACATTTACACAACTTTTAGGGAACATTACAGCATATTCTGATGTTTTTCTGTAAGCAAAAACATGATTTTAATAATAAAGTTAGGTGCTAATATTTACACAGCTGTTCTGAAAACTTCTGTAGCACGAGTGGGTTAATGAATGAAACTCCACAATACAATAATAATCATCATCATTTCTGCAGCTCATCACATTCATCTCCATCTCTGACCGTGAAGACATTTAATCAGATCAGCTTCACTCGAGTTCAGCAGAGAGAAGGCAGATAATGAAGCTCTACTCACTTCTCAGACCAGATTACACAGCACTGATGTTTCTGCCGTTTTCAGACTTCAGTTTGTTCATTGTTGAGATATTAACAGCAGAGGGCAGCAGAGCTCCACTCACCCACAGAGGAAGAGCTGAATACAAGTAAAACCCCTGTCTGTCTGTCTGTCTGTCTGTCTGTCTGTCTGTCTGTCTGTCTGTCTGTCTGTGTGCACACATTTACAGTCAGAAATCTAACATGCACACGCCAGAGTCACAGAATAAGCAACATTTCATTAAGATCTTTTATATCAAATGTACCTAAAATATATCTTTTATATTAGAATACATATTTATCAATAAATCAGCAGTCTAATCACATTGTTCTGGTCTATCAGAGTAATTCATCAGAGGCATATTTTTATTATTATTATTATAGTAGCTTTAGGACATGCTATAGCTGTTTATGCTGATCTTTGAGTGTGAGATTTGAGTTTTATAACTCACATTATCCAGATATATGACACACACACAGCTCTCTTGGCTCTGCTCTTTCTAATTGGTATTAAATATTAATCTGTACAGGAGCACATCAGTTTGACCTCTGCAAGTCACAGATATCCTCAGCGAGAGCCTCTGTGTCTGTTTAATTACACTTACTAATTAAAAACTGCAGATGAAGAAGCAAACAAGATGACCGATCTCTCTCTCTCTCTCTCTCTCTCTCTCTCTCTCTCTCTCTCTCCTGAACAACATAATGAATTCAACAGACCAATAGATGACCAGATTTTATTACAGTAATGATGCTATTTTCATTAGTTTAGGGGGAAATGCAGGCTCTGGAACTGATGATCCTGAATTAAAGGGTCAGTTCATCAGTTACTCTCGTTTCAGTAGTTCTAAATTGGTTACGAGTTTCTTTCTTTTGTTGAATACAAAAAATACAAGATATTCTGAAGAATGCTGAAACACAGATGATGACATCCACAGAGGAACAACCACAACAGACAAACACGTGAAGTCAACAGCTGTTTTCCAGCATTCTTCAGAATATCTCCCATTAAAATATGAGACAAACAACAAGCACAGAGAGAAAACACCGAATGACCAGACGATGATGAGCAAGAGAGAGAGAGAGAGAGAGAGAGAGAGAGAGAGACAGACAGAGAGAGAGAGGGAGAGAGAGAGAGAGACAGAGAGAAACAGAGAGAGAGAGAGAGAGAGAGAGAGAGAGAGAGAGAGAGAGTGTGTGGGCTGCAGTGGCTGATGGGAAATGAAGTCCAGGTGCAGAGCAGATGAGCAGCCTCTGCTGGTGAGAAAGAGGAACTGCGTGTGAAACTCCTCCAGTTGTGTTCATAATCCTCATCAGTGTATTTGTTTCTGTACTGATGTCAGTGTCTGTTTTCCCAGAATTCTTTACAATATCTTGTTTTGTTTTAATTCCACAGATAAAACAGAAACTTACTACAGTTTAGGAGAAGATATTTTAATTTAAGGGTAAACGAACAATTTCAGCTTTTTCAACAGGTGTTTGTAGATGTTTAATAAAGAGTAGAAATCCAGAGATTAATCATATTTATGTGTAGTATATATTATATTTTATATACAATTTTAATTGTAAAATCATTGAAATTTACAGTGTTTATTTTTTCAGATCTTTTTGCAAAGTTGCATTTATTTATTCAAAATACAGTAAAAACCAAAAACAGTTTTGATATTCCACTTTATTAGGCACACCTCACTAGTACCGGGTCAGAGCCCTTTTGCCTTCAGAACTGCTTTAATCCTTGGTGGCAGAGATTCTTCAAGCTGCTGGAAATATTCCTCAGAGATTTTGCTCCATATTGTCATGATAGCATCACACAGTTGCTGCAGATTTGTCGGCTGCACATCCATGATGCCAATCTCCCGTTCCACCACATCCCAAAGCTGCTCTATTGGATTGAGCTCTGGTGACTGTGGAGGCCATTTGAGTACAGTGAACTCATCGTCATGTTCACCAGTCTGAGATGATTGAGCTTTATGACATGCTGCGTTATCCTGCTGGAAGTAGCCATCAGAAGATGGAGACACTGTGCTCATAAAGGGATGGACATGGTCAGCAGCAATACTCAGGTAGGCTGTGGCGTTGATGCTCAATTGGTACTAATGGACCCAAAGAAAATCTCCCCCACACCATTACACCACCACCACCAGCCTGAACCGCTGATACAAGGCAGGATGATCCATGCTTTAGACCGCCAACTATTCCAGCATATGTTTTACACAGCGGATGCTCTTCCAGCTGCAACTTAATACTGGGAAACACCCATACACACTCATTCACACACACACACACACTCATACACTATGGCCAGTGTAGTTGATCAGTTCCCCTATAGCGCATGTGTTTGGACTGTGGGGGAAACCGGAGCACCCGGAGGAAACCCACACCAACACAGGGAGAACATGCAAACTCCACACAGAAACACCAACTGACCCAGCCGAGACTCAAACCAGAGACCTTCTTGCTGTGAGGCCACAGTGGCTCCTTGGGAAATATATGTAAAATAATGACACTTTGACAGACGGGCGAATAACACTCTTCAACTGTATTTAAACACATTTCTGCTCTTGTTTTTCTCAGCCGGCAACATTTGAGCACACTGTGCTGTTTTATATAATGTTCCTGGACACTTATACAGTCGTGGGTGTGTGTGATGTCTGAAGTTCAGTTCTTCATTTTCTGTCCGCTCGGTGTGTGTGTGTGTGTGTGTGTGTGTGTGTGTGTGAGCGTGGGCTGGTGTGTTTGTAGTGTTTCAGAAAGGCCTGCCTGCAGATACACACACACACACACATCAGCCTCCTCGTCCACCATCTTGGCTCAAACACACACAGTTGTGCTCTTGTGAACTGTAGCTGAGGCAGATCTGACTTTGTGGATGGTCATGATTCAGACTCCAGCACAGTCTGAGACGCGTCCGGCTCCCACACACACACACACACACACACACACACACACACACACACACTCCTGTGAATGAGCGCGGTATTTTGAGCGCTGGCCGGCTCTGTGTGGGTGAAGAGCGGAGGATCAGCGGAGTGTGAGTTTGGCAGAGCTGGAGCTGTGAGAAACACCAAAGCTTCATCTTCACTTCATGATCAGCATCTAAAGCACATTCTACTGAAATAGATCTGAAGAGGACTGAACACACAAGACCACCGATAAACTACCGATAATCCACAGATAAACTACCGATAATCCACAGATAAACTACCGATAATCCACAGATAAACTACCAATAATCCACAGATAAACTACCGATAATCCACAGATAAACTACCGATAATCCCAGTTGTCCATATTTGACCCAACATTAGGCTACAATGACCCAGCATTTTGTTCACAGTGTATAGAGGTGGACATGAATGCTAATGCATGGTTTGCTGAAGGTGTTACAGAGCAGAAAGTGTGTGTGTGTGTGTGTGTGTTGCAGTCATCCATCACTGGTTTTGTTTTCCAGTAATCAGACTGATCTGCTGGGAGAGTTTAGCCGCGTGCAGGATCCGCTCTTCACTTTCACAGCTCTCGGTTCCTCATTAAAACAATGAGCAGCTGATTTACTTACAGAGACAGAAAACAACAAGCAATCAAACTTCCTTTTGTGCTGATGAAGGAAAACCATCCACAGAGGCTCGAGCAGGAGGAATGACCAGAGCTCATCATAATGCTGATGGTTTTGGTATGGTGAACTGATTAATACTGCAGTGTACTTTAATTTATACTGCAGTCCTGTCTGGTTCCTGAATCTGATTGGCTGATTCTGAAACAGTCCGGCCTCTTCACCCTTGTGTATTACTCCGCCCACATACAGTCAGCAACAGGCAGAGGACAGTCTACAGACGGACAGTCTACAGCAGCTGCTGGACAACATCATGTACTGTTGAGGCTTATTCAGTCGGGGAGGCAGTCGTTTAGATTGCAGCTATTCAGTTTATTTACATGTCTGAGTAGAACAGAGACTGTTGATGTTGTCCATCCACAAGATGGAGACAGAGACCCACAATAGAGGAGGAAAAATGCAGCGTCATTTAAAACTACAGCTGATCTAATCATTGTTAAACAGAGAAGTGATATTCTAAGTCGATCTCTCTCCTCTGTATGCTGTAGTGCTGTATTTACCATATACTTGTCGTGTATTGAGTGAGTTTGGCTTTTTCAGGGTTATTTATTGTGATCTCCTGATTGCAGCAGGGAAATACTGGGAAATCTCTGTAGACTGATGGCATGTCCTGCTGTTCAGGGTTATCATCTTAAAATATGAGCAAAATCAGCTGTTTCGTCATCACTTTAGACATTACGCTAGAGAATCATTCAAACACCAGCTCTACAGTGACGTTGGGGAATGAGCAATGATGTGCAGCCACATCGTACTGCTACTCGTGTGATATTGCTCATTTATACTACAGTAAACTGAGGTGTGTTGTAGTATAATATACCCTGTAGTTGTACAGAACTACAGTATTTGCTCATTTGTTTATATTACTGTAGTTGTTGTGTTACCATAGCAACTGTAGAATCACCACAACAGATCAATTACTGTAGTTGTTGTGTTACCATAGCAACTGTAGAATCACCACAACAGATCAATTACTGTAGTTGTTGTGTTACCATAGCAACTGTAGAATCACCACAACAGATTAACTCAAGTATGTTACTATAGTCGGTGTAGGCTTATTTATTATGATTTACTGTAGTTATATTTGTCTCTTTAACACAACACGGATGACGCTGAACAGGCCGTGCGCTAGTGTCTAGTGGTTCATCAGCACTGATCCGCTCTCCGCCTTGCTGATGAACCACTAGACACTAGCGCGCACACACACACACACACACACACACACACACACACACACACACACACACACACACACACACACACACACACACACACACACACACACACACACACACACACACACACACACACACACACACACACACACACACACAGCTGTAGTGATGTGTATTCTCTCACACTCTGCACTTCATTCTGACTGATTTATCAGCTGTTTTACCAAACTAATCTCCCCACAATATCAAAATGAACTGGCATGGCTATACTTGTGGGGACATTTGGTCCTCATAATGTTGGGAATATAAGACACTCACTCAAACACACAGACTGCAGCTCATATTTCTGGCACATATCAGTTGTTCTGAATGCTGTCAGCAGTGTGTGTGTGTGTGTGTGTGTGTGTGTGTGTGTGTGTGTGTGTTTTCTGCTGGTGGAAGAAAAAATAAAAGAGGAAACAGTGAAACAAAGCAGTTCTTATTCCTGCCAGTCATGAGACTCCCGGCGCTGGACACGACACACACTGAAGAGAGTGTTTAAACCGCTGGAAACACTGCAGGAAACCCAGAGGAAACCATTAATGCCGCTAATGGAACTCTTGTGACTGAAACATGCAGACCCGTACACACTTCAGGACAGATTCTTACACACACAATCAGAGACAGATACAAACACACACACACACACACACACACACACATACACACACACAAACAAACAAACAAACACAAAAACAAACACACAAACAGACAAAAAGGAATGGATGGATAGACAGACAGACAGACAGACAGACAGACAGACGGATGGATGGATGGACGGACGGACAGACACACACGCTCAGCCAGTGTTTGTGTTAGCATGAGGCGAGGGTTTCTCTGTTCAGTGAGCAGGTGAAAGGTCGGCGCTATAAAGATGTCAGAGGTTTAACAGGCAGCAGCAGATGAAAGCAGCGCTACAGCAGAGGAATGTGCTGAACACACACTTCACACCGCTACACAGACACGAGAGGAGGAGAGAGCAGAGGAGAGGCATCAGACGGGGTCACACTGGGGTCGAACCCTGCACTGACCGCTGCAGTAACACAAGATACACACACACACACACACACAGGCTGCAGCACAGTGCTTTTACATGCACAGCGCTCACTATCGTCCCTCTGGATGTAGCTGGGTCAGTTGGTGTTTCTGTGTGGAGTTTGCATGTTTTCCCCGTGTTGGCGTGGGTTTCCTCCGGGTGCTCCGGTTTCCCCCACAGTCCAAACACATGCACTATAGGGGAACTGATCAACTACACTGGCCGTAGTGTATGAGTGTGTGTATGGGTGTTTCCCAGTACTGGGTTGCAGCTGGAAGGGCATCCGCTGTGTAAAACATATGCTGGAATAGTAGATATATACAATCCTTCACTAAATCACATGCTTATTTCCAATAATCAAGTCAAACGGAGCTGGCCTAATGTGTGTTGTGGAGATGTGGAGTGCATCAATGCCTAATTTAACAAAGAGGATGAAGGGAAGCAGGAAGTCAGGATAACATCACTTCCTGTCTGATAGCCATGCTGGAGCAGCAGTGGAGTGTGACTGAAGAAATCTCTGTGTTTAGGACATCAGAAACACACTCACCAGGAGGGAAACACAGTTGTGTGTGTGTGTGTTTCTTATGAACCTTGTGTTATGAGGATAAAATGTCCCCACAAGTATAGCAATACCAGTTAAATTTGGTCCCCATGAGGAAAACAGCTGATAGATGAGGCAGAATGCAGGAGTGTGAAGACGTAAAGTGCAGAGTGTGTGCTGTGAGGGTTAAGTTTAGGGGGAGACGAGAGAATATACAGTGTGTGTGTGTGTGTGTGTGTGTGTGTGTGTGTGAACGCAGAGCTGTAAAGCTTTATGACTCACATTCCCAGGATTTCCCTGCATTTCCTGCTTCTCTAAATTGCACCTTTGCGTTCCTGTTCTCCTGATGATCTCAGATAAGCCTGATCTTACAGTCGTGTGTGTGTGTGTGTGTGTGTGTGTGTTAAATGCTGTAAGAGTGTGTCAGACTGAGCACGAGGGACTCTTTCTGTCATTAAGGCTGAAATTATCTATGATTATCTCAATCACATGAGCGATCAGCACACACACACACACACACACACACACGCACACACACACACACACACACACACACACACGCACACACACAGCATTCTAGTGTGTGTTCATCTTATGTTGGAGGATCAGTTATGGAAAACAAATGTTAAGGCTTTGAGACGATCCAAACTTCACATGTGCTCATCAGATGCATGTATTTTGAATACACACACACACACACACAAACACACACAAACACACACACACAAACACACACAAACACACACACACTTCCGCATTTCAGAAAAAAAACATCACATGCTTTCCCAGTGATCAGTGTGAAAGTGACCTGGTGTTTTATATGAATGTGTGTGTGGGTGTAGTTGTGTATGTGTGTGTGTGTGTGTGTGTGTGTGTGTACCGCTGGAATGTTGTGTCCTGCAGTGTTTACAGTGTTTGCTCAGATGTTATTAATCTGGACACAGATGTAAACACACAAACAGTGATGTAAGCTTCCACATGCGCGCGCTCACACACACACACACACACACACACACACACACAATGGTGTTCCTCTGTGTGTCATAAACATCACTGGATAAAAAAGTAAGCAACATGTTAAGCAACACAATCTGAGTCACACAGGTGTCAGAGCAAAGGTGAGTGTGTGTGTGTCCAGAATCCAGACTGATGGTGTGTGTGTGTGTGTGTGTGTGTGTGTGTTGGCAGAACCAGTTCTTCAGGATCACTTCTCTTCTTTCTGACCTGAACTGAGAAAGCAACACACACTCTCACCTGTCAGACTCTCACCTGAACTGAGCATGTGTGTGTGTGTGTGTGTGTGTGTTTACTGCATCTTTGTGTGTATCAGTGATTGTGTTCAGTGTGTGCATGAGTGTGTGTGGGAGTTTGGATCATTGTATCCTGCAGGTGTTGGTGTGTATGTGTGAGACTGTAGGAGTGTGAAACAAGAGTTACATACACACACTCTCTCACAAATGGACACAATAACAACAAACACACACACTTTCTATCTCTCTCTCTTACTTTTACACACACACACACACACACACACACACACACACACACACACACACACACACACACACACACACACACACACACACACCCTCAGCTCTACATTCTCCTCTGCTGTGTTCTGTGTGTGTGAGTGAGTGTGTGTGTGTGTGTGTGTGTGTGTGTGTGTGTGTGTGTGTGAGTGTGTGTGTTTCTCAGCTCTGCTTTTGGCCTGCAGCTGATAAGGTTGGGTTGGGTTCAGTTACAGGCCTGCAAACTACTCTACTGAGACCCTAATGAGTGTGTGTGTGTGTGTGTGTGTGTGTGTGTGTGTGTGTGTGTGTGTGTGTGTGTGTAAATAATGTCAGATAAAGCCCAGGCTGGCACTATTGTTCTAAGAGAGAATGCGTCTTATTTATTTCTTTGCATATGTCACTAACAGACTTGTGTTTGTCACACACACACACACACACACACACACACACACACACACACACACACACACACACACACACACACACACAGTTCAGTACTGAGTATGTGTGTGTGTGCTGTGGTCTGACACTGTTGTCTTGTTTCAGCTTGTGTGAGCGGAGGATTATGGGTGTGTTCTGTGCTTCTGTCTCAAATACACACTAATCCACATATGCACTCAGTAGGGGACGAGATGTAGTGTTGTTCAGCGAGCGACTGGAGAATAAGACACAGCTGTCCCAATAGCTGAAGCTCCTGTCTCAGTAATATAATGTGAGACTGCATCAGTTAATCTGTTAATCTGCAATGCCTCCGTGCTCTTAGAAGTGCACTAATAATACAGCAGACAGACTTCAAGATGCACAAAACCATATTTGCTCAACAAGTCAAATGAGCAGTCAAATTATGAAATTAAATGATCCAAATTGAAATGTAAAACTTTTAATGACAATATCTTTAGTAAATTAACTTGGTGGTTGCTATGGTCTGCTAGGTGGTTGTTAAAGTCTGGTTTTTAGTTGCTAGGGTCTCCTGGGTGGTTGCTAGGGTCTCATGCATGGTTTTAATGTTTTCTGGTTGGCTGCTAGGTTCTGCTAGGAGGTTGTTAAGGTCTGCTTGGTGGTCCCATTGTCTGCTGGATGGTTGTTAAGGTCTGCTGAGTAGTTGCTAGGGTTTCTTGCAAGGTTGCTAATGCCTGCTGGGTGGTTGCTATGCTCTCTGTAGTTGCTATGGTTTTAAAGTCTGGTGGTTGGTTGCTAGGGTCTCCTGGCTGGTTGTTAGTGTCAGCTGGTTGGTTGCTATAGTCTCCTGTGTGGTTGCTAGGGTCTGCTGGGTGGTTGTTAATGTGTGCTGGGTAGTTGGTAGGTTCTCATATGTGGTTTCAAGGTGTCCTGGGTGGTTGCTATGGTCTGCTGGGTGGTTGTTAGGGTCTGCTGATTGGTTGCTATGGATTCCTGTGTAGATGCTAGGGTCCGCTTGTTGGTTGTTAAAGCCTACTGGGTGGCCGTTGGGGTCTGCTGGTTGGTTACTATGGTCTCGTGTGGTTACTAGGGTCAGTTGATTGGTCGTTAAGGTCTCATGAGTGGTTGCTAGGGTCTGCTAGGAGGTTTTTAGAGTCTGCTGTGTGGTCCTATTGTCTACTGAATGGTTGTTAAGGTCTGCTGGGTGGTTGCTAGTGTCTTCTGGTCGGTAGTTAAAGTCTGCTGAGTGGTTTCTAGGGTCTATTGCAGGGTTTCAAACTCAATTCCTGGAGGGCCGAGGCCCTGCACAGTTTAGTTCCAGCCCTGCTCCAACACACTTACCTGTAGGTTTCAAACAAGCTTGAAGGACTCAATTAGTTTGATCAGGTGTGTTTAATTAGGGTTGGAACTAAACTGTGCAGAGCTGCGGCCCTTTTGGAACGAAGTTTGACACCTGTGCTCTATTGGGTGGTTGATATGGTCTCTGTGGTTGCTATGTTCTTCTGTGTGGTTTCTAGGGTCTGTTGGGTGGTGCTAATGTCTGCCGGGTGGCTGCTAGGGTCTCTGGGATGGTTGTTAGGGTCAGCTGCGTAGTGGTAAGGTCTCCTGTGTGGTTGCTATGTTCTTCTGTGTGGTTTCTAGGGTCTGTTGGGTGGTGCTAATGTCTGCTGGGTGGCTGCTAGGGTCTCTGGGATGGTTGTTAGGGTCAGCTGCGTAGTGGTAAGGTCTCCTGTGTGGTTGCTATGGTCTGCTGTGTGGTTGCTAGCCCAACTTAAACCAAAAAGCCTCATTGATATTCAGCTGGAAATATTGGCCTGTTGGATTAAAACAGTGAGCTGTGTGATTTCAGCTGTCATTTCTGTCCATTCGTCATCAGATTTAAACAGGAGACTCTCTGATGCGTGGTGTAGCGAGCATTAATGACAGACACACTCCCCTGCGGTAACATCGAGCCCAAAGCTGTGTGTTGTGTTTGTTTAGTGACACTTCAAGAGCTCATTGTCCAGCGAGTGTCCACATTCAGCGTAATCCAGAACAGATGTGTGTGTGTGTGTGTGTGTGTGTGTGTTATTGTGCTGCTGCTAGTTCATATGGAAGCAGATCCTGAATATGATGTAATTAAACGCGACAGTAAACACTTAATGACAGTAAATCCTGCATTACTGACAGAGTTTACCAAAGCAAACACGGGATTAAAGAGCGCTTCCACAAGCAGCACGACATCTGATCTGCTTCTAGAGTTTCAGCTTTGTGTGCATGTGTGTGTGTGTGTGTGTGTGTGAGATCACTGTAAACTCATTATAAGCTGATCTGGTGCTTCATCAGTCAGGGAAACTCTTTGTTGCACTTTTGGTTTGTTGGATTCAGCACACACGTTTAGTTCTGCTTCTGCTGACTCGGCCATTATTAACTTCTAAAGATCCTGTAGCTCTTGGACTATTTACCAAGACTGATCATGACGCCACCATTGTTGTGTCTGTAACCCGCCAAAACTGAGTGAGTGTAAGAGGTGACCTCAGTATCGTGTGTAGGAGTGTAGGGGAATAATGTGAGAATAATGCTCAAGTGGCTTTTCCCACATGGAGAAACCTGTACGAGTATATATCCACATATAGCATCAACTGAGGTGCACATACAGGTCATAGAGGTCTGCTGTATTGCTTCTCTATCCACATATGTACATACATGACATGACTGCTATATGGCTCATACCTGACACTGGCAACGGTCATACATGATGCCCAGCTCATCATCTCTATTATCAAGACAACAACGAAGAACTAATGAAGAAATGCACAAACCGGAAACCGCATCACATGTAATTGGCATGTTTTAGAAGTGAACTATTGCAAATAAGTGAGTGAAATAAATGTGTGTGTGTGTGTGTGTGTGTGTCATATCAAGATTTCACACATTTCTGACGCTCAGTCTCCTATCCTGTGTAGATTTCTGTTGCAGATCCTGTTATTCACACCTCACTGCCTTCATGTGAAAGCATGTTACGGGTCACTGGCACTAGAAATGCTGTGTGTGTGTGTGTGTGTGTGTGTGTGTGTGTGTGTGTGTGTGTGTGTGTGGAATGAATTTTCTCCACATGATCTTCATCCGTTCACACCTCCGCAATTGAAGCGTCCTCGTCTTGATCTAAACACACACTCTCTGTTAGAGAAGCGCAGTGTTAACTCTTCATTACAGTCATTTAGCAGCACTCAGAGCTGAGCACCACAGCGGATGCGGAGACTCACAGTGAGTCAACTTCATCACCATGGCAACCAGCAGAGCCGGAGGATGCAGGAACTCAGCATCACACACACACATATATATACAAACATACATGCATGTACACTCACTCAAACACAAACACACACACATACAAAAACACACACACACACACACGCGCACTGGACTCTCCGACTGTCCGTCACAGCCCATCATGAGCTCAGAAGGGGTCGTCTGCTCAGATTAATAGTAATTAAACTCCTGCTAATGAGATGTGATGAGGGCAAACTGTGTGTGTGAGTGTGAGTGTGAGGTAAGTACAGTAACGAACACACACACACACACTTCTGCTGATTGTGAGCACGTTGGAACTGCTGAACTGTCCGTCGTACACTCCTCTTCATCTGTGCGTCTCCTCCTGCTGATGGTGATGCTGTGAGCCCGTCTGTGACCCCGAGTGACCCCTGACCCTCACACTGACCTGAAGACCACAGCAGAGGAGCTGAAGGAGGAGAAACTGCAGCGTACAGCACACACTGAAGACAGGAAGACTCGGAGAAACACCCTTCCTTCCTGACAGAGCGCCGCACACACACACACACACACACACACACACACTCCAGTGAAATGCAAATCTCAGATCTGAATTTAGTATGAGCACTGATCCCAGAGCAGCATCTGTCAGATAAAGCAGCAGCAGCAGCAGTGAGTCTGCAGCACATGCAGAGACTCGCTCACACTGACATCTCACAACACACACACACACACACACACACACACACACACACACACACACACACACACACACACACACACACACAGTAGTGTCGCAACAAATGCACTTCCTCCTTTCTGGAACAACAGGAAGCAGAGGCTCATGTGATCTGCCACATAAACACATAAACACACACACACTGAGGTGCAGAGACTCAGCAGCGCCACCGGTGGTCAATCCCTGAACTGCAGCAGCAGAGCATCAGGTTTCCATCATTAGAGAGAGATCATGCTCATTTAACTCTGCACAGAAGATAAGTTTGTCCTTTGTCCTGGGATGAAAATCCACTCAAAACTGCTCTGAAAATATTTTTTAAATGAATTGCAGCGCATGATTTCATTCTTTGAGGAATGGATTGTTGGAAGGCGGCTAATGACAACTAAATAAAGGAGAACTGATGAATGCAGAGCAGACACAGGACAAACACTGACAGCCCCGCCCTCTGATTGACAGCCCTGCCCTCTATGATTGATAGCTCCGCCCTATAGGACTGATAGCCCCGCCCTAAATTACCGAAAGCTGATACAAAGCAAAATAATCTGATGTCAAAACCAACATGATTCCTCTTCCTCAGTGTCAGAATATTCTGCTTGTTTAAGGTGAAACTCTCTTCATTTTGACTCATTATTGCTGAACACAACACTATATTTAGTGTTCGTCTCTAGAAGATGCTGATCTGACTGATTTATCTGGACTATAGAAACCAGTAAGGTTGATCAGTGTGTGCAGTATAGAGATGATTTCAGTGTGAATATTCTCACGCTTAGCCTTTGTAGAGTTGAGTAAAGGGATATAAAAGTGATGAACTGATGCTGGTTAAACTCTGACCCAGTTAATCTGAGACTTCCACAGTGACACACACACACACACACACACACACTGTAGAGTGGCGCAGTAAACAGGCGTGTTTTTGCTCATGTGTAATTCTCCAGAATGTTGCAAGACCGTCTCGGCAGGAGATTACTGTCAGATCCACTGCAGGACGATGATGATGATGATGAAGAACCAGCAGGAGAGAAGAGCATCAGTGTTTACAGCAACACACAAACACACACACACACACACACACACACACAGTGTAGGGGGAAACACATTACAAGTAGCACTTGTTACATTATAATGACTTTTCTACCAAGCAAAGCACCTCATTACTTAAACAAATTGAGTAATACTGGTGTCGCAGCACAGTAAGAACATCGCTGGTTCGAGTCTCAGCTGGCTCAGTTGGTGTTTCTGTGTGGAGTTTGCATGTTCTCCCCGTGTTGGCGTGGGTTTCCTCCGGGTGCTCCGGTTTCCCCCACAGTCCAAACACATGCGCTATAGGGGAACTGATCAACTACACTGGCCGTAGTGGATGAGTGTGTGTGTGAATAAGAGTGTGTATGGGTGTTTCCCAGTTACTGCTGGAAGGGCATCCACTGTGTAAAATATATGCTGGAATAGTTGGCGGTTCATTCCGCTGTGGCGACCCCTGATGAATAAGAGACTAAGCTGAAGGAAAATGAATGTTTGAGTTACTAATTAGTGTAGTTAATCAGCTTGTAAAAAATAAAGTGCTGAATTAAATCCATGTTGAATCCAGCACAGATGAGGACTGCAGGAACAGAGAGCAGGATGGTTCTGGTGTATATTTCTGCAATGCTGGAAGTTTCTGATTATTCTGTACACATGAAGAAAAGGAGAAGGGGACTATAGTGTCAATGACACTGATTTACTGCGCTAATAAGACTAAAGGAGGCACACACACTGCTGTCATCAGTCATTAACCTGTGTATACGGCACGCAGAGCTCTGGCTCAGGAGGCTCTCAGAGGATAACATTATCCTACAGTATTACTGATGTGTTTAAAGGAAAATGAGGGTTATAGAGTGTGTTGTTCATCACAGAGCTCCTCTATAAAAACAGAGAAAACCCCTGCAGCTTCTGAAAGAGATCAAGCCTCAGCAAACGTCAGAAAAGGTAACGCAAAAGAACTGTAACGCATCCATAAAGAGTAACCAACCAACTCAACTACTGACTTTACTGTAACTCCTCTCTAATAGCTGATGTGTTTCCTCTTCTCCATGATGACAGCACATCATATTAGACTAGATATTCTTCAAGACACTAGTGTTCAGCTTACAGTGACATGTAAAGGCTTCACTAGGGTAATTAGGGTAAAGTTAGGGTAATTAGGCAAGTCATTGTATAACAGTGGTTTGTTCTGGAGACAATCCAACACTAATATTGCTGAAGGGGTGAATAATATTGAGCTTAAATAAAACAAACACACACACATAGACACACATACACATAAACACACACGAACAGGTCTGCTCACCCTCCACTCTCTCACACACACTCCTGGCAGCAGAATAGAGACCTGCATTACAGGACACTTCCCTGTTCATCGAAACCCATAAACAAAGTGTGTGAGATCTCAGACTTTACTCTATTAGCTATGCGTCAGATGGCGAGTTCTCTGCTGTCACATGACCTTCCTCACCCTCAGCAGATCACATGACCGTTTATAAGTCATTTACATCATCATATAATCATAAATTATTTAATAAATCTGAATCATGAAGCTCTGAACAACACACAGCAGCAGCTTCAGCTTCACTACATCCTCAATACTGCAGATAGAAACTCACACACACACACACACACACACACACACACACACACACACACACACACACACACACACACACACACACACACACACACAGATATATTTATAACAAAGCATAAGGCTTTAAATGTAATGCAATAGTTTATGAAAATAAAAATAATAAAGAAAAAACATGTAAAGAGAACATTATTAATATTTATATTAAATTCATTCATTTTCCTTTGGTTTAGTCCCTAATTAATCAGGGGTCGCCACAGTGGAATGAACCGGCAACTATTCCAGCATAAGTTAAACAAAGCAGATGCCCTTTCAGCTGCAACTCAGTACTGGGAAACACCCATACACACACACACACACACTCATACACTAGGGCCAGTGTAGTTGATCAATTCCCCTATAGCGCATGTGTTTGGACTGTGGGGGAAACCGGAGCACCCGGAGGAAACCCACACCAACACGGGGAGAACATGCAAACTCCACACAGAAACACACACTGACCCAGCCGAGACTCAAACCAGCAACCGGAGTGCTGTGAGGAGGCAGTGCGATGCCAGAGACACCATGTCACCTTATTAATATTGAATTATTATTAATTATTTCTAAAGTACTGTTTAAGAGAGATTTGCTTCAACACATCTTAATTGGTCTTCAACTGAACAAATAGGATTAAAACTGTTGATATGAGCGGTGAACAATAAACTCAATACATAAATACAAATATTCAGATTAGTAACCATTTACAATCCGGTTTCCCCGGTTAACAATATAAACAAACACTCATCCAACATCTCAGCTAATGTTAATATCATCAATATTTACTGGAACATGTCCAGCATCAACACTGCTCAGTGCTCTGGAAACTCCATGTTAAAGTGTTCCCACTAAACTCTGGACTTCACACGGATAAATGTCCCTTCACTAGATGTAAACTGTTCCAGAAAAAAGGGAAAAGCCCAAAAGAGAAGAGATTTTTCAGAGCTTTCTCAAACTCAGGGACTCCACAGTCACAAAAACACCTCACAGCCCAGAGACCAAGCAGAGATTACAGCCAGAATCTGCAAAAAAAACACGTCACGTCCAGCTAAATGTGTCAATGCATGCGCAAAACTGGAATACAGCATAAAACATGCTCATAAAAGTAAATGTCAGACGGGAAAAACTCCATTTGACCTAAGAAGATATCTATATATATATATTTTACTTGTTTAGGGATAGCAATGTCAGAGGTCAGACTTTACAATAAGGTTGTATCAGTTAATGCATTTACTAACATGAACAACACATTTATTACAGTATTGCCTGATCTGTTATAGCACAGAAATACAGTCATTCATCTTTAGTTCATCTTAACTCATGCTGCATTAACTACTGATAACATCATCATAATATTAATGCATCAGTAAATGTTGAAGTGTGATTATTAAATGCTGTGCAAGATTATCTGATGCAATATTAGCTGATGTTGGTAAATACATTATTGTGACGTGTGAGCATGCCAGATTCAGTTAAAGACATCTAAATGAAGTAGTGTAAGTGAAGATATCTTTAATGCACGCTGCTGCTGGTGATGATGTGTCAGAGATATGGCTGAGCTTTTCATTTCAGCCTTGGGTTTCTCTGAGTTTGCAAACTAATAATATAATATATATAATCTAATAATGACCCGAGGGCCTGCAGCTGTGGACACACACACACACGCACACGCACACACACACACACACACACACACACACACACACACATCAGGATCAGTGTGTTTGCACAGCAGTCTGAAGCTCTTCTCCATCGGGATGCAGACAAGCCCAGGCGGAATGACAACAATGACTGGAATCTGAGGGTTTTCCCAGATCAGGCCTGCTCAACATCACACTGACACACACACACACACACACACACTGACAGAAGTGGCATCACTTACACACTCTACTATATGCTGCATTAGTTCATCTAATACTAACATGAACACACAATGACTATTTACATTAGTTAAACTTAAAGTAGAGCTATTCTGCCTCTGTATGAGATGTAAATGTGTCTCTAGAGTGTGTGTGTGTGTGTATGTGTGAGAGAGAGAGAGTTTTAACTGAGAACAGCACACAGATAATGTTCTCCAGCTCTGAAACTGACCCTTTCAGGCTTTGATCCTAATTGTGGTGTTTTGGTGACTGTCGCTTTAAATGCAAATGAGCTTATTTCAGAAGAGGGCGGAGCTTCAGATGCATTTGCATGAGCATAGTGACAGCTGTAGAGCAGCAGTGTGTGTGTTGTGAGCGCTGGTCAGGTGTGTGTGTGTGTGTGCTTCAGTGTGTGTTGATGCTTGTGTCAGTCTATGTCTCTCCTGTCTCTGTTCATCTAGAACTCCACATCTATAATCCTCTTAGTCTATGCTGACATCATCTTCAGCAGCTCAAACACTCTGATGGCTAATGGACAGACGGCTGCTTCTCACTCAGGGCTGCTGGACATGCTAATGAGATGAAGAATAATGGGCGGGGCTTTCCTCCTCTGATGACAGGTACAGCAGGAGAATGTCCATCACAGTGTTCCTGCATCAAGTCTGATTATAATGAACACAGTTCACTCATGATGAGCATCAGAGGCTGCTGGAGATACACACACACCTGACACACACACTACTGTGTTATAAAAGTGAGTTTTCTTCTTCAAAGCTATGTAAATAAAGCAGTAATGATTCCATCTAAAACAGACCGACTCCAGCATCACTCGATCTGAGAGCAGCAATAAAAGAGCAGCACAAGAGAAGCAGAGAATCAGAGCCACAGAACGAGAGAGAAATGCACAAACACCACCCACATACACTCAAGCTGTGCTGCAATGCTCCTCCAACAGAGGCCTGGCTAAACACACACACACACACACACACACTGATCAACAGGCCACAACTGAAGAATCAACACACTCCCGGCTCTTAATCCACTTAAAACATACAATCTTCACACGGCAGTCACCACGGCAACAGCATCACATGACACACCAGCAGAGTCACCCGCCCACTGACCACAGATCAGCTGAGAGATGGAGGAAGTGAAACCGTGGAGAATAACGGCACTTCCTCTGGCAAACAGCCCTTTAAAAAGCCCATAACACACTCCGACATCCAAATAAGCGTTCATCATGAACCCGCACGACTGACGCATGATTCTGAGGAGATGTTTGGAGAAATGTTGGCAGTCCAACCACCGGAATGAGGTTCTAAATGAGTTTTTAATAGTAGACGCCACTTTAAAACCTGCTCAAGACCAAAATAAACCCAGTGTCTGAACACAACACTAGAGTTGATGGAGAGGAGGTGAACTATGAATTAGCATAAATATAGATTTAAAGTTTGTTACAGCACTAAATATATATATATACACACACACACATTTGCCTTGTTTATAGTCCACACATCTGCAATTATATTGTGTTGTTTGAAGAATGACTCAAAATTAAATGAGTTTTTCCTTAAAAGAAGCAAAACCCAACCTTCCTCCAACCTCCCTGCTCTGCTTTTAATTGTCTTTATTTATTTTCTGATTTAATCCTTCTTGTTAAGGAATGTAAAGTGTGTTTGTTGTCAAATGAAAGAGTATTTGCTGGTTGTTGTTAATCAACCATGTGTTAATATTCATAAACAAAGAAAAACGGCTCTAAAATGTTCTTATTAATACTGATATTATCATTAACACCATTAGCTTCTGCTGTTGAACACACAGGAGGATATTCTGCAGAAAAGCAGACATTGAGAGCAATATAGGAACCAGAAACACAATGGAAGTCTGTGTTTTTTTCTTCAGAATATCTTCCTTTGTGTTCAACAGAAACTCAAACAGGTTTGGAACAAGTTGAGGAAGAGGAAATGAGGGCAGAATTGACATTTTTGGGTGAACTGTACATTATGGCTTTTTAAATGGAAGATCTTCTGCTTCCGCTTCAGAATTAAATCCAGCAGAAAGCCTGAAAATGTCCAGTGAAACAGGTGTAGAAGAACACAAAGAGTGAAGAAATAAAGACAGAACGAACATTACTGGGTGAACAATGACTAAACGGGATCAAACGTGTCAGCGATCAGTCAAATGAGGTCTGCTGAATATATACAGAAATAATGTTTTGGCAAATATTTCCCAGTGGAGGACATTTTTCTAATTATTTTCTATTTTTCTTCTGGAGAGTCTTATTTCTGTTGGTTTGGCTAATATATATATATATATAAAAATAAATGTAAAAACAGTAAGACTTAATCTTATTAGCTACTCAAATAAATCTTTCTCTTAAGCCTTTAAATGTCACTTCAAGCTGAAAACAAGTATCATACAAAATAACTAGTCAAATATTATGCAATTACCATGGCAAAGACAAAAGAAATGAGATTTTGGATTTAAAATATTGAAATTAATGTTGAAAAATGCATTGAAAACAATCTCCACCTGAAAAATATTTGAAAATTAATACAAAATTCACAGGAGAGATAATAATAAATGCAATCATTTTAGTGACTACATATTTCAGCATCAGTGTTCTGGTATTAGTAACAGCACTGGATGTGATGTCATGTCCATAACACAAGGCCTGCTCATTACAGGCAGCTTTTTTTTAAAACATAAATAAACTGTACTTAACTTGAGGACTAAACATTGCCCTTTTACATTTGATTATTTCTACTGCTAGGCTGCCCAGAACACTTAAAATGCTGTTTATTTACGTGCATTACACTCATTTCTGCTTGTAGGTGGAGTATTATATTTGATGGAGATGCACTGACCATCAGAATCACCCCAAATCAATGTCTTAGAAAACTTTATAGTCAATATTCAACGCATGTACTGCACACTTTGCTTCTGAAGTTAAGAAGGTGAAGCTGTGAAAACTTTGATACACCTAAAATTATGCATTGTCATGAAATTGAATGAAGTCAAAATATGTCGTTCTTTTAGATGTAACAAGTTGAAGTAACTTAAGTTAATCCAATGTTTGTTTTAATTAACATAATTAATTATTTTTCATTTAATCTTGTGCAGAAATTGCGAAGGCCCAAACTGAAACTAACCAACAGCAGTGTTTAAGATAACAATATACGCATGCGGAAACAGTGAGAACTTAAATAACATCAACGAGTTACACTCAAAAGATTTTAAATAATTCACTGCAGCAAATGATTGTCTTACTTAAGAGCTTTTGTCTTGTTTCTAGTAAATATCTGCTAATTCTTAAATCAAGAAGCTTTTTCCAGATGAGCAAAGATAACGGTGTTGTTTTCAGGAATAATATTCCAAGTTTTGGCAAGAAGTGAAATAATCTCATGTCAAAAGTAAATATAACATCACTTTGGCAGATTATTTTGCTTATGTGCTGGATGAGTTGGCGGTTCATTCTGCTGTGGCAACCCCTAATTAATAAAGGGACTAAGCTAAAAACAAAATGAATGAATGAATTTTGCTTGTTAAGGCGTAACTAACTTAATTGACTCATTATTTCTGAAAACAAGACAAGTGAAACATGTTGATATCTGCACTAGAAACAGTAAGAAAAGCATTTTCTGCAGTAAGTTGGAAGACGCTTAACTATTTTAGACGCATCATGAAGTAATTGGAGTTGATCCAATGTTCGTTCTGTCGAAATAACAGATTATTTTCAATTTAAAAAAACCATTTCCACATCAAACTGTGTGTTGCAGAAAACAAGGTCAGCTCTTCCCAATGTTGCACAACTCAAACTGCCAGACTGCGCCTCTCCCACCATCCTCAGTGTTCAAGAACCTCAAATTCTCCACCCAGAGAGACACTAGTCACTCAAAGACCAGCGCTATTACCTTCAGCTTCTGAGGTTTGGCCAAAAATAATGCAGCGTTGCTGCTGAAGCCCTACATTATGCCTCTGAGACGCAGGAATGAGGAGAAGAATACTTCACACATGTGTAATTACACACAGCAGCCAACGCCTCGCGCTCAACACAGCCAAAAACACATCGGCTATTTCTAAATCTCCAGCAAACGCTCGCAACATCTGTTTCACAAGAAGAAGAAGAAGCACGCGCATGTGTGTGTGTGTGTGTGATGCACGGGCCAGTGTAGTGTTCATACAGTGAAGTATGCAGCTGTGGAATGTGACGCTCGGGTCACATGATGCCGCTACATGAGCCGTACTGTAACTCCACCCGAACACCATCCACAGCGAGTACAGTATCATCCAAACACAACACACACGCCAGTACGTGCACAAACACCAGACCAGCGAAAGAACTGCGCAGAAAGTGTGTGGTTTAGTTTTTTAAAAATGCATGTATTAAAAGTCTCTTTTAAAACACTCAGACAGCGGGTAAAACGCTCGCCTGAAATCAAACGTACAATCGGATTAGAATAGTACATCACATTTGTTAAATCAAAATAACAACAAATCAAAAGAAGAAGAAGAAGATACTGGAGACAGTGGTGTGTGTGTGTGTGTGTGTGTGTGTGTGTGGGCTCGAGTCTGGGGGCTCTTCTTCAGTACCTGTGATGGAGATTAACCAAAACTCAACTGAAACAGCAGCTCTGCGTGAGCGCAGGCCTTCAGAAGGGTAAACGTTGAGAAAGTGTAGGTGTGAGACTCCTGACGGTTGGCACTAAACTCAGCTTTGTGAAGGCACTCGACGCGCTGACGTCCTCGCGCTACTACGGTAAAGTCCTCGTGCGCTCTCCGAGAAGGGAAGTGGACGTCCAAGTGGTTTCCAACAATGAGAAAGATCAAATCAAATCAACAATAAGCAACAGGGTTCACACAGAGGGGCGCTCCGCGAGCCAGACGCTGTGCAGCAGAGAAAACTCCTCCGCTGCTGGATTTTGGGGGGGGCGAGGAGGGGGTTAAGTTCCAGTTGTGAGTGCAAGACACTTGTGTTGACATCAGCGGAGCGATCCTGCAGACCGACCGACCGACCGGCTCTCAGACGCGGATCAACAATCCAGCAACACCTCCAACATAAAATACAGAGAAAACACCACAGCAGGACCCCGAGAGCAAAGCAAGAGCCCCCCATGCGTCACTGTTCACATATGTATAATCCCAGAACATTCAAGTACTCTGTCATGTAAACACTGCTTCAATAGTTCTGGTTCTGTTCTAGTCGTGTGCAAGGACACTTTCAGGAATACTGCGGCAGTTAAAGAGACCCATCATCAGGAGACGGGGAAATTACTAACATCCATCCGAGATGCTGAGGAATGCTGATTCATATAATGAGAGACACACACACACACACACACACACACACACACACACACCGCTGACTTATGAAGAGAAACAATCTGTCTGTGCAAGAAATGAAGCATTCAGAAGTGTATTCACGCATCCTGTTTGTGCAGTAAACACACATGAGCTGATGTGTCTCACACACACACACACACACACACACACACACACAGCTGTGCTGAATAACCCTCAGTATCTCAGACATAAAGATAAGCATAAGGATGATGACCCGCATTACTTCAGTTTGGCCTGTGTGTGTGTGTGTGTGTGTGTCTGATTTTGGCTCTTAAAGGAACAGTTCACACTATAAATGAAGCTTGTTCTAAAGCGATTTCGGTTTCGCTGTCATGATAAACACTCTGAGGAGTGACGTCAGCACTGACACACACACACACACATACAGCACAAACAAACACAATGAAAGTCAGTGTTTACAGGCCGAGAAGAAACGGGTGAACTGTCTCTTTAAGGCGCTGTCCGTAACACACACACACACACACACACACTGAAGGCCTAAACACCTCTCAGTCTCCAGCATCTCGGATGAACAGAGTTAGAGGAGTCGGTGTATTTCCCGGTGGTCGGTCTCTTTAACTGCTCGCTGACAGAAGTCCTCGTCGGTCGGTTTTCCCCGGTGATCGGGGTCTTGAACTGCTCGCTGACAGAAGTTTTCGGTGTTCGTCCACGTCGGTCGGTTGTTTAACG